>NC_056728.1:1140375991-1140478491 GCF_019279795.1 Protopterus annectens | reverse complement strand
CATGATGACATGATGGTGATTTTAGACTGAATCATTAATTAGATAATATGTAAATGTTATTAATAGCACTTTAAGCAGAGTAGATAGACACCAACTATCAGCATGACTTTTGTTCATGCAGATGTGATCTTTAATTTGCTGTAAAGCAATTTTGTGTATGTTTGTCTGATGAACTTTTGAAATGAGTCAGTGTAAGGCTCAGATGGATGTTTCATGGTGGGTGCTGCCTGAGTTCAGTATTTGAGAGTCGTTGAGGGTACGTGTTTCTTAAGTTACATTTAGGAGGACTTTGTGGTTTATGTAGGCTACTTTTGAAAGACTTAGCATATATAGATCTATGTGTCTGTATGGTGTATGGTGTGATTTTGTGCATTACTGATAACCTGCTTGCTATTTGTGGTAGTTTTATGTGAGAACTTTGCCTCCAATAATATTGTATAACTACATACCTCTCACACTGTGTCAGTTTGTTTAAGTAGTAGGTGGTTGTCAGTAAACACAAGGTATTACTTGCATTGTCTCTTAGGATGTCCATTTCAACCAAGCTGGCTAGAGAGGCAGTTGGAAAGTACAAATAATTCTTACATTTTGCAAATTATCAAACTCCTAATGTTTTGCTGCACCTTTAAAACAGTACCAGAAAAATGCTGTTCCTTCTTTCTACTTAAGAAAAAAAAAAACAGAACTGAAATACATAAAATGACACAAGAACTCTTCTGCTGCCTAATTGGTTGAAAGCTGAAACCATGTCCTTACTAAATGTCCCATAACTATTGATAGCAATTCTCATGAATGCACCATATTACATCTTGTTATACAGTTGTATTGCTATGAGGCAATGCTGCACAGCTACTCAGCGTGCTCTCTATAATTATTTTTTTTCCATTCATGTCTTGATATTAAACGCATGTACTGCTTTCAGTTACTGTTGCACAGCTGGGTGTGTGAGTAGCTGTGTTTGGAGGATGCAAGGCATCACAGGTCATGTTTATCCAACTCTAGTGACTACATTTGTTTGTTTTTTTTTTTGTTATGCCTTGCTACACAACAGTGTTAGTACTTCTTTCAGTTACTGTTCTGACAGCTGCAGTTATGTGTGGGTGGGTGGGGCTCAGCATGATCACACTGAACTTTATGCGCTGAGTGAGCTAATATTATTTGCAGATAAAATCATTTCAAGGCGAATGCCTTCCTACTTAACAAATTGTCAATGCTTTGTGGGTTCAGAAATGCTGTAACAATTTTTTCCAGCTCAGCAGTCTATCTTCCATATCAAATCCAAATAATGTTTAATAAACATGATTGAGCTCGCTGAATATGTGTCCCAGGCAGGTATGTCCCTAGCCTTAAGCAGCATCCTACCATCACCCAGAATGATGCCTCAGTACAAACAGAAAATGATTGACTTTAACAATTGGCTTAGTTTCTGGTGTCATTCCAAGGAGATCCAGTACCTGACAGCTTGGGAGGACGTGATTAACAGACCACGATGCTTTGCTAGCAATAGCCTTCATCTGTCTCCAATGGGGTTCAGGCTTCTGGCAAAGGCTCCTGCCTCCCCCATAGTGCCTTTTTTAGGCAAAGTCATGAGCATAAAATTAGCAACATGAAAAATACTTCTAAACGAAGTTTATAGGTCATGCTGCTAAACGCTAGGAGTCCTATCATGAAACAGCACTTATTGCAAGCATTCTTTACCCTGGAGGATGCTGACATTTGTGCAGTCACTGAAACCTGGCTCATAGCTGTAGAGAGCACCCCATCCTTACCAGGTTACTCATCCTACCGTACATTCAGACCACAAATGGAGGGCTACAAAGCCAAAGGAGGCAGAGTTTCAATATTTATCAAATACATACACACCACCAGGCTGGTCAAACGGTATGATGCACAGGACACACTCCAAGTGCAGTCAGTTGTTTACAAAACACCTATTCAAATCATAGTTAGCTACAGACCCTCAACCATGACTCAGGACACCTACTCCACCTATCTGGACTTACTTCAATCCATCAAGATTTAACCCTCTACCCTGATCCTGGGTAACTTTAACTACCCAACCATAGAGTAGATGACATATTCTAGCCCAAACATGAACACCCAGAGATTTTTTGAATTCATCAATGCCAATACATTGAATCAGCTGGTTGACACCCCTACGAGAGGTGAACATATCCTGGACCTGGTCCTAACCAACATGAGTAGCCACTGTAACACCCCTATAGTGTTATCCTCCTTGGTAAGATCTGACCATAAAGTGATAACTTTTGAAGTCATCATCTCCCCTGACCCCCCCCCCCCTTGTCAGAGTCAAACAAAAAAAATTTCCAAAGCTGACTACATTCTCCTCAGAGCAGGTATAAGCAGCTTCACAGCCACCTTTCCTTCAGTTGGAACTAGGACTCATGTCCAAGCCTACACCAAAAAATAATATGAGCACCTACATAGCTACAGGACCAAATCATCTTCCTCAAGGAAGAGTAAACCTGTCTGGTGGACAGCAGTAATAAACAAACTCTATAATAAAAGGAAAAAATTGCTGTCCAGAACCAAGAAGGAGCAGATGCCAAGTTGGAAGCAATCTCTCCTTTGTCTGAACAAGCAAATAAGGTCACTGGTGAAATTGTCTAAGGCTAACTATGAGTCCAAATTGGCCACATCCACTAAGGACAATCACAAGGCCTTCTTCACATATGTCAGCAATATCAAAGTAACACCCAAATCTTTTCTGAACTGGTGGTCAATAACACCAAATACACAAACTCCATAGATATAGCCAACCTGCTGACAGGCAGCTTCAGTGAAAACTTCACCTCCATGTCCCCCCCATAAGTAAACAAGGATATTCCCCAGCACCTGTCCCCCTCCCCTCATCACCAGGGAGCAAGTCTTTAATGCCCTCTCAAATGCAAAAAATACAGTCTGTATGGGACCCAATAGCATCCCTGGCTCTATCCTACATGAACTCAGGCATGAGCTCTCATCTCCATTAGAAACCCTATTCATCCAAAGCCTGAGCACCAGATTCATCCCAGCTGAATGGAGGTCAGCCACTGTCATCATCTCTACACAAAGGTGGAGCGACCACTGACCCAGGCAGTTATAGGCCCATCAGCCTAACTAGCCTGATCTACAAGGCCATGGAACGCATTATCATGGACTTTATAAACAAGGACATTGGCAACGTCTAAACGCTTGACTCCACACAGTTTGGTTTTGTCAAATGGAGATCATGCCTGTTAAATTTGGTCAACTTCTTTGAAACAATCACCAAAGTCATGGATGAGGGGAAGACAGTGCACACTGCTTACCTTGACCTAACCAAAGCCTTCAACACTATTCCCCACTTGGACATAAGAGATAAACTCTCCCATCCAGGCATCAACTCATATGTTACCAGATGGGTAACTAACTGGTTCACTGATACAACCCACTCAGTCAAAGTAGGGGAAGCCACCTCTAGTAGTAGACCCGTAATGAGCAGTGTACCCCAAGGATTGGTCTTGGGGCCTCTACTGTTCGGAATATACTTTTCTGAGGTGCAAGTCAAAACCAGTGGTCTGTGGCTAACCAAGTTTTCAGATGACTGAAAGTTGGGCGCCGTCTTAAATTCCCCTATTGATGTGAACATCTTCCAAGAGGGCCTAAACCAAACTAATGACTAGTGCCAGAAGCATGGCCTCAAACTGAATGCAAAAAAATGCATCATTACCCCCTTTGGGAGAAATGGAATCCCCACTAATTATCATGTTAATAACAATGTACTAAGAATGCAATCAGTTGTGAGGGGCTTTTTGCCCAGGTTGATAGCAATCTGACTTTTGACCACCATGTTGCCTACGTTGTATGGAAGGCTTTCTACATGGCCCACCTTATAAATAAGGGTACTTCATCTGGGAACAAGAAGGTTATAAAATTCCTGTACTCCTCCCTTATCAGACCCATTACTGAGTACAATGTCCCCTTTGGCATGTACCTTGCCAAGCACATGCATCAGCTGGAGAGACCATAGAGTTTCCTGACCAGGAAAATCCAGGGTCTCAAACACCTATCCTATACAGATAGGCTAAAAACCATGTACCTCTACTCAGTCTCATGCAGAGTGCTCAGAGGTGACCTGTGTCTGGCATACAAGGTCATCTCAGACCCAGCCTTGACGGAGTTGCTGCATATCCGTAAGTCAAACTGCACTCGTGCAACCTGCATGCAGGGCCTTAACCTGGTCTGTGACATTAATAGAACTTGTTGATGGGATAGATTTGTGTCCCAACAACTCCCCCCATCTGTGGAATAGACTTCCTCTCCATGTCAAGCAGAGTACCTCTCTAGCCCTC
This sequence comes from Protopterus annectens, assembly GCF_019279795.1. Taxonomy (NCBI): domain Eukaryota; kingdom Metazoa; phylum Chordata; order Ceratodontiformes; family Protopteridae; genus Protopterus; species Protopterus annectens. Next base: position 1,140,474,157 of record NC_056728.1, on the reverse strand, counting down.
TTTAAGAGGAACCTGGATGACTGGATGGGAAACAGAAATACACCCCAGGGATCCCACCTGTGTCCCTGCTAGACATAGGAAACAGGCGCTGACTTTGAGGAAATATGGGTGAAATTCTTGGCTAGGCTTATAAGCGCCTCTGGGCCAATAGACTAGTATAATCCTATGAACCTATGAACCTATAATGCCAAGCTAATCATCTTGAATGAATCGTTTAGCACTAAACAGAAATGAAAAGTACTACAGGCAGGAATGTACTTGACACTAACAGTGACAGTGTATGTAAGTTTATTGTCTTTCTGGATTCTGATTTGGAGATGGAATTGGAATCTACGCATAGGGAAGACATAAATGATGAGGAAGACAACTTCTCCTGTCAGCTAAATGCAATAAGCTGTATTACAGCCAAAGAAAGAAGGAGGAAGACAGTGTACCATTGTTTGTGCTACACCAGGAAATGCAGATGTGCTGTTTTCAAGATAAACCACTTGTTCTACTGACGAACTCCAAAAATGCACTGCAGTGAGCTGATAACTAGCACCTGGTTAACTTCTAAGGTGTCACAACAGGAAAACAATGTGACACACTAAAATGAAGTTCAGAACCAAAGAAAGCATTTCCAGACACCTTTTATTTGCAATATATATATATATATATATATATATATATATATATATATATATATATATATATATATATATCTATATACACACACACTCACATTAAGACATTTGAAACTCCTTTGCCTTCATTTTAAAATAGGTTGGATGCTCACCAGTGCATTTAACCCAGGTTTCCTATCAGCATTAACTCATGTTATCCAGTTATACTCAACTATTTCAGTGTCTAACAAAATGTACCCAGCCCTAATATTTCCAGATACTTTCTGGATAACTCTAAACTTAAAATGATGGTCCTTTCCCATCTCATTAACATGGTTGGCTAATTAATTCATTAAATGTTCTCTTCTAATGTCAGAACAATGTTCTAACATCATTTCCTTTATTTTCCTGTTACTCTTGCCAATACAGAAACATGAGCAAATCACAAAATGTTTGTTATACTGTATTCATTGTGAAACATGTTTGTCCTATTAAATTTAATTACATAACGCAAACTGTTCTTTCTAATATCATCTTGGCATCTTTTATATTGTACTAAGGAAAACAACAGTCTAGCTTCTTGATTTTGTACCCTATCTACATCATTATTCATTTTATTTAGCATATTTTCACTATATGCCCTATCTCTAAATTCATTAAACATAACATCTATTTCCTGCTTACAATGGCTTTCTTTCATAGTAAGTTGACTTGACTTTAAAAACTGACCCTCTACTATACCATTAAAATGTGCTCTGGATTCATACTTTATCAATATAAAAAAATGTTGTTCTGCTATCAATATTCCCATTAGTCAATCGCTTGGAAGTGTTTTCATAGATATAGCTATACCCGAGGCAGACTCCAAATATTTTTTCCTCAAGTGGATTGCAAATGTTGGAGGTGTGATACGGAAGAAATAAATAATTGGGAACATTTTTGTGAGTATAATGAGTTGGCAGACTTTAAAAATGCCCTGCAGACTACTCTGACAGAAATAATGGGTGAGCAAATTAATGACATAAGAAAATGAGTTTTTGAGCTGTGATACAGAAAGGAATTCCCTAGAAATAGTAAGGCCTTGCTGAGTTTAATTATGATGGCTGCTAAAAAGACCAATTAGCATAACGGCAATGGTCTGCACTTGCCAGGTGAAGCATTTAATCATGACTTCTGGTCAATGTCTGTTTGGAATTTAAATGTTCTTCCTGTGGCTCTTTGGGGGTCCTGACACCTTTGAAAAAAATTCTGTGTGTTTCTATCTCATATTCATCAAAGGATGGAGCTATGGGCAGCAGCACAGACTCTACGTGGTGGCCATAGAGGGAAGAGTTGTATAGACCAACCACTTTGGGCATCTACTGTGATGTGCAGTACTGATGGATCATAGTCAAGTGGGGCCTTAGGCAGGGTAATGGATCAAAGTCACCCCCCACAGCAGATCCCCCCCCCTGGCAGCATCCCTCCAGCCATTCCAGAGTCCCATTACTGGGCTATTTCTCCCCAGTTACCATGAACACTGTTCAAAGCTGTCAGTGTGCATACTATTATTTTTTTTTACTTCTACAATGATTAGAGATATTTCAAACTTTTATTTAAAATTTTATAGTAAAAACACTAATAGCCATTTGCTAAATAAAACAATACAATCTCACAATGAAAATGGACTCAGCATGAACAGTAAGCTTCTCTGAACTTGAAACTCACATTCATTGAAACGGCATTGAAACCCACATTTGGCCAGTGGTGGATTAAGTTTACCTTTGGGCTGTTTTCAAACCATAGGCCCCTTGCACATATTTTCAGAACTTTGCATACATGCATGTGTTCTTTGATGCACCATCCTAATTGTATTAAATTATATTCCTTACATAATACAGCACCACCTGTTAGACTGTTTTAAATTTGCAAGTTTGAAACATTTTCCAGTAAATGAAGAAACAAAATGTATATACCAATAAGGACAAAACTACCATTACAGAATATTTCAACCACAAAAGGCCACTCAAACTCCTGTCATTACAATTCACCAATATCAGTCAATATACAATTTCTGCAACAATAAAAGTCATCTGAATAATTACACATTAAAAAGATCTATAACTAATGAAGAGGTTGCTGCTGGCAAACAACTTTGCATTTCAGTGTTTCATGCACAGATTCAGTACCTGCTGTCCTTGAATAACTGCCCATGTTATATTTAAGAAGAAAATTGGTCAGCTGGTAATATTGCAATAGGGAATGGCTGTCAAACCAGCAACAGGTTCATAGTTACTAGATATCTAAAGGAATACACACTCAGGAGTGCATTATCTCTACCCCTCATTAAAAGAAGTACTGTAATATCAACACTTGATGTATATGGTATGGGAGTAAAACTCACAGCCTTCTGCACCAAATGCAAGTATGCAACCTGTTGTGCTGATGATAGCCATTTGCTAAGCAAAACAGTTACACATTGAAAATAGACTTACCTTGAGCAGCAATAAAAGTCTCTTCCATTGAATTCAACATTCCTTGAAAATGCACAGAAATTCAGAATTCCTTGACATGCTCAGAAACTCAAAAATTTTTGAACATGCACAGAAATTCAAAATTCCTTGAAACTGCACAAAAACTAAACATTCCTTGAAAATACACAGAATCTCAACACTCCAAAATGAACAAAAGCTCAACATTTTTTGAAAATACACAGAAACTCAACACTCCTTGAAAATGCACAGAAGCTCAACATTCTTTGAAAATGTACTGTTATTCAGCAGTCCTTGCTGATGGCAGTTTGGCAGTTGGTAAGTGGATTCAGGCTCTAGGGTCCTCTATTAAAGGTACAGGGTTTGAACTGAATGTGTTAACTAACCTACCATCCCTAAATGGGGCATTTCACAGACTCACATATCTGGAACAGCATTACTCGAAAATCTCTTGGTCTGTTTAAGTTTATGAGTGCACCATACTAAGGATGCACTCTCTATGTATCTTAAAGAAGAAATGCAACTTCTGTGGCAGCACACCATCCAGTGAACAATAAGTGACTGCCTAGGTCACCTAGTGCTGGATCCAGTTCTGGCATAGTTTCCTCAGGATAGGAGAACATTGATCACATACTGTAAACCATGGCAGGGCTAGCCACTTGATGGTATTAAAATGTCTCTAGATGATTCAGTCATGTTGACTGATGTTGCCAAATGCCTGGCCTACTCTGACCTAAACCAGGGACCCATGCTAACCGTGGTAGGGGTGTATGTACCCCTTTTGGCCAGTGTCTGCCCACCTTAAAGCCCAGTAGCCCTGGCTGGATAAGCTACTAGTTGGCCGGTGTCCAGTTCCCCAGCTTTGGGTTATCTGGGATAGCCCTGTTGAGTAAAAGCTGGATGTAAAACCAATCAAACTACCAAACATGAACTAAGAATTGCTACAGTCAGTGTAGGTTCACTGATAAGACAGAGCTTTGAAGTAGAAGATGTGATAGTAAGGAGAAGGCTGGTCATCTTATATATCCAGGAGACAAGATGGAAGGGTAGTACAGCAAAGCCACTTAGCTTGGGATCCAGAGTCTACTACTCAGGAAAAGGACAGGTTAAAAATGGTGTGAGAACTGTGGTGAGGGAGAGGCTTCAGAGGGCAGTGAGGGATTTCATCAGAATTAGTGACAGACTCATTGCAATTAGACTCCAGACTAACGATAGGGCTGTATTTATAATCTCAGCCTATGTCCCACAACAGGGTTATGATAGTGAGAAAGAGAGTGTATTCAGACAGCAGTTACAAGACCTACTAGATAAAACAGGACAACATGAATTGGTGTTGATAATGAATTACTTGAATGCACATATTGGGACAGACAGAACAGGATATGAGGAGTGCTTGGGTTCACATGGGAGGAGCAACAAGAATAAAGAAGGCTAGGTTATTCTAAACTTCTGTCAGGAAAATGGCTTGATAGTAACCAACACATGGTTCAGTAAGAGAGACAGTCACAAGATCATATAATACAAGAGTGGCCAACATGCAACTCAGGTAGACTTCCTCCTAGTAAAGAAAGGGCACTGTGGTAGAATCATAGATTGCAAAGTCATCCTCAGTGAAATAATCAGCCCACAGCAAGCAGTGGTCAGAGAAGGCTCTAAGGTCAACAGAGCTCAGGCTGATGACCTGGAAGCTGACTGGAGAGAAAGGAAGTTCTTGGGGTTGTAACACCTCAAGGTTGAAGAATAATGATAGCACCTCAAAACAGCATGTGTGGGGGCATGACCAGGATGGTGAACTAGTAGTAGCACACTTCAAGAGCTCTCTAACCTGGATTATATATCTGACAGGACTTTTTTATCAGAAACAAATTCTATTGGATTTACTTATGATCATTCTACTTCTAAAAAACTAGGGAATATATTCAACAACTTTTTAAAAAATTAGAACTCAAAATTCCTGTCATATTCATCTTGCCAAGAAAACTTCATTCAGCTTATCAGAATGAGCCATAACAAAACTTCATCTCAAGATTTCTCTCTCAAAAAGAAATTACATTCACTATTAACAAATATACAGGACTTATCCTTGAAAATAGACAAAACTGACAATAAACTGGACACCTTCAAAGACAAATGTTCACAACAGCTTGAACAATTACAAGAAATTGCTTTGCAGCATAAGACTTAAATTTCACTGGTGGAACAATCCCTTAATAATATGGAAAAAAGGCTAGCTGAAGAGGAACATCATTCAGAATTTCTACTAAAACAAAACAACTATTTATTGGACAAGCTGGATGACTTGGAAAATAGGTCCAGAAGGAAAAATATTTGTATTTATGGGCTCCCAGAGAAAACAGAAGGTGATAATCTCATTAATTTCCTTATAACATGGATACCAACCATACGTAAACTACCTCAATCTCTCTCTTATGGCATAGAATGAGCTCACAGGTCCTTAACAACTACTGAAACATCTATATCAGCAAAATTTAAACCAAGATCCATTATTATGAAGATGTTCACCAGTCAGGATAAAGAATTAATCCTAAAAATAGCTTGGCCAAATTCCCCAATAAAGTACCAAGAACCACTTATCAGATATGACAAATGTGGTAGCAAAAAGAAGATAATTTTATCCCATCTTAAAAGCTCTGAAGAAAAAACAATTTAAAACACATTTATTGTTTCCAGACAGACTAAAAATCTTCCTTCCTGAGGGTATCAAAATATTTGACTCACTGGGCATGGAAACAAAATAATTTACTTAACAACAACATAATAGATCAAGTAGAAGTTATGGACTGGACTAATACCACACCCGAGAGAAATTAATGGAAATTAGTTGAACAGAGGAAGAAAAAACTGAAAGATAAATAAACAAATAATCTATTGTTCTTTTTTCCTACATCAATATTGCTATTAAACTCTCTTTTCTATATCCTATAAAAGCGGGGGGGGGGGAGATAAAGAAAGTAAGAGATTTAAAAGAACATTTTCAGCATAACAACCATCATTTAATACAGGTACACCCTTTTCTTTTCCATCTTTATGCCTAATATAAACATTTATGAGATTCATATGAGCTTAAATAATTTATTAAAAAGTATATCATAACTATATCTTAACATTACAAATTATAGTCATAATTTCTTTATTTATTGCTAAAAATAAAAGTTTGAGATTAATAAAAGTTCATCTATAGTTTAGAAATAAATAATTAATCTTAGTATAAATAGCACCATCTTAATTTACAGTGTCTTTAACTACTATAAGTATCTGAGTACATGAGACCAATATCAGATAGAAATAGACCACGTAGTGTTTAAATTCTGAAAATGTTACTAGTTAATAAAACATGGTCATATAGTTCCCTGTTGTAAGCTTATTTTAAAAAGGGAAATCTTTAAATACAATTAAATGGCTAATGGAGTGGGAAACCTGTATATGCTTCTTGGTCTGTTTTTGCTCCCTAGATTGGTTTTATAAATGTCTTATAATGACAAATGATGCATTGTTTAAGTCTGTTTCCTTGGTATATAACACAAACCCAGCTAGCCTCCAAAGGTCCTCACCACTAAAACAGGTAGATATCGTAGAAGAACACCAGTATGAAGACCACCACGATAATGCAGCAAAAACTTCTTTATTTTGGTACAAAAAGAGATGAGCGCTTTCACGTACGGACTGTACGCTTCTTCAGATCTATTTAATTGTGTCAGAACTAGTTCCTTATATAGCACAGATAGATAATAGATTGCATCAATTATCCACTTAATGTAGTAATTACAGAATTAATTGCAAAAAGCTGTTATATCTATTAAAGTGTCAGTGCAGTTTCTGAAGAATTATAAAAGCTGTCTCTATCTATAGACAAACAAACTAAAAACAAGCATAAAAATCTTCCTGTCCACATCGCATAGAAGCCTCAGCACTTAGATAAATTCTGTAAAATAAAATGATATAAGAAACATAAAAGAGTACAGAGACATTATATATGTGTCTAGAATTGCCCTTATACATAAAAGGTTGGAAATGTCGATGTGTAAAAGGTACTTTTTAAACTATATCTATATAAAGCTGGATGTAGCCCTATATCTGAAGCTAGAATAAATGAGACTGTCAAAATTGGCTTAGCACTTTTATCTATTTTGACAAAGCAAACAAAGTTTTGCATGTTTAACTAAGCTGGAGGCTAAAATATATCAATAAGTATATTTATTCCTTTTAAAATATTGAAATATAAAAATATAAAAATATATATATCATAGAATCTCTAAAAAATGTGCCTATATGAAACATACAAATGAAAACTATATTAAAAATAGAGGCAATATATATGTATTATAATTTTTATGATATTTATGTATAATTATGGTCTAAAAAGATCTGCATAGACAATAATATTAGAATAAATAATATAAATAAATAATAAATCAAAATAAATCTATGTAATACAAACATAGAATATTAATTTCATAGTTAGTAGCATTAATTATGATATAAAATATATCACATTTCGTTTTATATATATATATATACATTTCCAACCTTTTATGTATAAGGGCAATTCTAGACACATATATAATGTCTCTGTACTCTTTTATGTTTCTTATATCATTTTATTTTACAGAATTTATCTAAGTGCTGAGGCTTCTATGCGATGTGGACAGGAAGATTTTTATGCTTGTTTTTAATTTGTTTGTCTATAGATAGAGACAGCTTTTATAATTCTTCAGAAACTGCACTGACACTTTAATAGATATAACAGCTTTTTGCAATTAATTCTGTAATTACTACATTAAGTGGATAATTGATGCAATCTATTATCTATCTGTGCTATATAAGGAACTAGTTCTGACACAATTAAATAGATCTGAAGAAGCGTACAGTCCGTACGTGAAAGCGCTCATCTCTTTTTGTACCAAAATAAAAAAGTTTTTGCTGCATTATCGTGGTGGTCTTCATACTGGTGTTCTTCTATGATATCTACCTGTTTTAGTGGTGAGGACCTTTGGAGGCTAGCTGGGTTTGTGTTATATATCTGTTTCCTTGGTCTATGACTAGTGTCAGGAATTCACTGGTTTATGATTTTGGAGATGTGTTTTTTCAATTTTAACTGTGTATTTCATCATAAAAGGACACATTTAAAAATAACATGAAGTGTCTATCTATTAATGTTAATGGTCTTAATAATAATATCAAAAGGAGAAGTTTATACAAATATCTAAACTTACATAAACCTCAATTGGCATTTCTTCAAAAAACTGAATAAAAAATCCCAAAGGCAGTCAACGAATGTAGAAACAACTTGAAGAACGACTGTAAACGGTATACAAGTACTCAAAAGGTGCAAGCACCACTTTAATACATAAAACAATAAAAACTGGTTAGTGCTTTTGTTTCACAATGTGTAAAACTTAAGAGTCTGATGAAGTTTTACACATTGTAAAACAAAAGCTGTAACCAGTTTTTATTGTTTTATGTATTAAAGTGGTGCATGCACCTTTTGAGTACTTGTATACAGTTTACAGTCATTCTTCAAGCTGTTTCCACATTCATTGACTGCCTTTGGGATTTTTTATTCATTTCTTCAAGAAACACATCTGACAGATGATGATATAAATAAATTAAATTTCAATAATTATACAGTATTAGCAGCCTCACAATTCAAACAAAAGAAAAGAGAAGTAGCTATACTAATTAGAAATTCTACTCTTTCTCCTAAGATAATTTCAACATATCAAGATTCCTCAGGAATGTTTTGTTTAGTAACTCTTGAAATCAATGCAACAATGTATACCTTAGCTAATATATATTGGCTACCTAGGGTTGGAATTAAAACAGTTAACACACATTTAGAAGATATTATACACCATACAAAAGGCAGTTTAATAATGGCAGGAAACGTAAATTGTATTATGGATGACAAAGATTCTAATTCTCCTTGTAATTGAAAAAAGTCTCCTACCTCCAGAGCTCTAACAAAATTTATTGATATAGTAACAATTGAAGATATTAATCAATTTGCTAATCATAGTTCATTATTTTGTACTTTCTATTCACACCAACATAAATCCCACTCACTTATTGACAGCATTTATGTCTCAAATGTTTTAACAACAAAATTAAATGGAGTTAAAGTAATAGCCTGTCCTCTTTCTGCTCATAATGCTTTACTATTTGAAATAGACACTGAACCATACTTCTCTCGGCCTGTTACCAGAATACCCTCATACATAACAGATTTAAAGGACTTTAAAGAATTTTATATAAATTAAATAAAGACCTTCCTGGAATAAATAATAATGAAGATATTTCAGAAATATATATACGGGACTCTTTAAAATCATGTATTTATGGTAAAACACTATCTTGGTATATTAACAAGAAAAAGGCATGGAATAAAGAAATAATGGATGTACAAACTAAGCTAGATAAACTCAAGCTAGAAATACAAAGAGGTGATTCTAACCTAATCCCAGAATTGACACAAGCCAACAACAAATATACTAAAATATTGTATCATAAAACTATGATAAATCTTGAGACAATTAAATTAAACTCATACTCTATGAATTCCTTCAATCAAAAACAACTAGCAAAGAGAACAAAAAAATATTAAATCTAGACTGATGAAATATACAACACACACACAAATAAGATAGTAACTGATCTTAATAACATATTAGAAACATTTAGACTACATTATAATATTCTTAATTCATCATATCTCAATCTTATTTCAACAAATGATATTAAAGATTTCTTAGCAAAAATATTTCTATTAAATTATCCCAGCAGCAAATTGACATAATTAATAAACCAGTCACAATGACAGAATTAAAGGCATACATTTCCAAACTTAAAATGAATAAGGCACTTGGACCAGACAACTTATTACCAGAAATGTTCAGACTATTGCCTGAACAGTCTTTGTCGTTACTGTTAAAAGTCTATAATATATCCAAAGAACAATTATTAATACCCCCATCATGGAAATATTTATTAATTTCCCCAATAATAAAGCCTGGCAAAGACAAAAAGTATTGTTCTTCATATAGACCTATATCATTACTTAACATAGATTATAAGATGTTTACGGCAATTTTTTTCAAATAGAATCAAACACTTTCTTCCTGTATTGGTACATGAAGACCAGGTAGGCTTTATAAAAGGAAGAAATATTTATGACAACATCAAAAGAATTATAACATTAATAGATTATGTTAAACATAGAGACAAAGACTTAACTTTAATCTCCTTGGACATTAACAGTGCTTTTGACACTTTATACTGGAGATATTTGCACCTAGTATTAGAAGAATATAAATTTCCTAAAGCCTTTATAAATTTAATTATGTCCTTATATAAAAATTCCTTAGCATATGTTAAATTAGGATCTCATAGATTGGGTCCTATTGCAATCAAAAAAGGAACCAGACAAGACTGTCTGTTGCCTCCTTTATTATTTGCTTTATTAATTGAGCCTTTTGCAAATAATATTAGATCACAAGACAATATCCAAGGCATAGAAATATCCAAAAAACTAAATCTAAAACTGCCACTGTTTGTAGATGATGTCCTGCTAACTCTTTCTAATGCAAATCATTCTTTACAAGCATTATTTAAAGCCATGGCAAATTTTCAGAAAGTTTCTGGATTACAATTTAATGATGATAAAACAAACATTTTATGTTTGAGTTCCAAAAAAATATCATCCTACATAAAAAAATCTCAAAATATTTTGTTGCTGAGGGTAAACTTCACTACTTAGGAGTCTACTTAACACATGACATAAATGACACTATTATATTTAATTATAGTAATGCAATAAACAATATAGAAACAATGATTACAAATTGGAATAGATATCTATTTACAATGGAGGACAGGCTATATTTGACAAAATCAATTATTTTTCCCAAAATATTATATCTTATTCAAGTTTTTTTCACTACCACCACCTACAAATATAATACAAAAGTATAATACAATTATATTAAAATTTCTATGGCACCCAGTTAAACCTCAAATTGCTTTAAACAGTCACTTACCAAATTGGGAGGACAGTGGAATCAGTCTTCTTGATATGGAAACATATGGCCTATCTACTGTTGTAAAAATATTACTTTATGGCTTCATTCATCATACTCATCCATATGGAAATTACTATATGAACAAATTTGCTTAGCCACTATGCAAAATCATATCCAAGAACATTCATTCATCTTATCAAATATCTTCTAGTAGACTTAAATCATATATTTTGGAAAACAAAAATAATAAAATACCATCACTTTATATAAATCATATACTATCTGCATTTAAAATATTTGTAAGTATACATCCCAATATTAAATCTTGGATATTTTTAATTTTTCCACTAGCTTACACTTCTAATAATTTTGAAACACTTCACCTTAATAAAATGGAAACCTTAAAGAAAGCAGAATTAATTTTCTGACATCAGTTGCTAAAAAGGGGCAAGGTACTATCCACTACCTATCTTAAAGATAACTATAACTTAACTAATGATATGTGGCTAACTTTACAATCCCTGAGACAATTTTTATTAAATAGGAGAGAAGTAATGCAGATTTCTGTTAGGGATGATATACCTACATTTATTGACTATATTACATTCATTACTAATCAGCCTTACCAGGGGAATGGATATTTGTCTAACATTTACAAAATAATCCAAAAAATGAAAATATATTACAAAGACTCTTACTGGAATCACTTTACACTGGTAAATGGACATCCTCAAGAGGATGATGAGAAAAAAATCTATTCAAAGGTCCTCAAACCATACCACATTCTCTCTTGATTGGCATTTGTTCTCATGGAGATTCCTTCATAGACGTTTTTACACTCCACATAAATTAGCTTTAATATTTGATAACCGAGAAATTTGTTGGAGATGTGAAAAGAAATTAAAAGCAACCTGGGAACATGTTTTCTACCCCTGTAAAAAATTAGAAACTTATTTAAATAACATAAACTTTCTTTTCAGACTATATTTAATGACAACTTTAAATTAACTAAAGCATTGGTCTTGTTCAATTCACCTACACCCAGTTATGTTTCAAGAAATAGAATATCAATTCTTTGGACTGTATTAACTATAGCCAGAAAGATAATCACCATTAACTGGGAAAAATAAACTTCTCCTTCATTTAAGGAATTTAAAATTTTGATGTTATCTGTTGGTCAAATGGACATAAACACTCTAAAGAATAGAACCAACAGAACAACATCATATTTTAATACTTCGTTGATTGTAATGGAATCCTTGGAGAAAATGGACAACATCCCTAGCTGAAATGATATGTTTCTATTGTAGAAGCAATCCCTTCTTTCAAGTTGACTAGACACCTTTGTAAATAGTTATGTTTTATTGTTGTTATAAAAACATTATTGTAATTATTGAGAACCAAAAATTGTACTGGATAGTACTAACTTCAATGATAATCTGAATGAACGATGTCCAAACTGCCCAAGATGTTAAAAACAGGTTTATTCCAAACGCATAAAAACAGTGAACACTCCAAAATAGCAGCACTGAAATCACCAATAACCCAGGTTTCGTCCCAAGGAAACAACCAAAGGGATGGACAAAAAATACCAACCGGCAGTAAACACGCCTTTTGAGATTCATATCGCTCACGAAGGTGAAATTACATCTGTGACTAATAAACCTAGTACGCTAACAAAGGTAAACGCACTTTCTAAAACTTTTGGCGACCACGGCAATGCCCTGCACTGCAATGAAGTTGAATTATCAAACAAGACAATATGTACTAGTAATGCAAGTAGAACGCTTTCTTTGTTGGACACATACAATGATGCATTTAATGTTGTAGCACATAAAACAGCAAATTTTGGTGATTATTTGATTGTAAATGGGGAAGGCAGGGGTCATATATTGGAAGCTCGTAATGAAGTTAACGTTTCTTTCAATTATCCCAGCAATGATATGCGAGATAGTATGGAAATAACAAATGATATAATTGATGGGAATATTACTTTTGAATCTAGTTTATTGAATTTAAGTATACATTTGTTATCTAACGATCCTAATTTGCACGAAAAGCATGTAAATAGTGACAATATAGGGCCTGACACTTATACAGACCAAGAATTGGTCTTTAATTCTGACAATATTGATGTAATAACAGTGGACCAATATTCAAGTTTAGTATACAACACATCTGAGGTAGACACAGGTCAACAACCAGATGTAGAGAGTATAGTGAACTTCTATGAGGAACTATCACAGGGGGATGTTATCTCAACTATCACAGTTTACTGTGAAGGCGTTCTAAGTAATCCTAAAATTATAACAAATACAAAGAATGATTTTAAAGTGTACAATTATTCTAATATTGAACTTAGTACTAAACACGCTGATTTTTTGTCAAAAGGATTTAACTTTGTGCCAAGTAGAAGGGGGAACATTGTTGATTCACTAATAGATTTAAAACTCTTTACTCGAAAAATGAACCTTAAGATGAACGCTGATATGGACGTAATTAACAATAGTCATGGCACGGATGATAGAACATTAAAAAAATCCAGCCTTTTTAACCCTGTTATGAATCCAGATGTGGCAATTTTTGAACATATTTGTGAGTGTGAATACAGGGAGCATTACAGACATAGAGAGCAAGAAAGTAAATTTAATCTCACAAAAGATGAGTATAGTATATTAAAGTTTATTGGTAACAAGGATTGTATACGTATAATGAAGCCTGATAAGGGCAATGGGGTTGTGGTGGCTAATAAGCAAGATTACTATAGTATTATGATGTCTATGTTGTTGGAAGAGAATTATAGTGAAGTCAGCATAAATGAAATCAACATAGCTTATCAGAAGATAGACATGGTCTTGGATGATATGGTATTCCAAGGTGAGATTATTGAAAGTGAGTATGAGTTTATGCAGAATCAATATCCTGTTGTAAGTGCTATTTTTGGAATACCAAAAATTCATAAAGGACTTAGTAATGTTAAATTTAGACCAATTGTTGATGGGAAACGTAGTAAAGTGAGTTTTATTAGCCAATTTTTGGACCATAAATTAAAGAAGGGCCTTGAAGTTACACCGCATATAGTTAAAGACTCGTGGCATTTTCTAGAAACCATTAAACATTGGGATATACCAAAAAAGTTTTATTTTGTAACCATAGATGTTTGTAATTTATTTAGTGTGATTCCACATGATGTGGGGTTGGAATGGCTGGAAGAACAGCTTTGTGTTACTGGGGTCTACGAACAAGATAAAGTTAATACATATGTCAGACTAATGGAACTAGTATTAAAAAACAATTTCCTATATTTTGATGGTCTTTACTTTAAACAATCTCATGGCGTAGCAATGGGGGCAGCATGCGCCCTCATCTACGCCAATTATATCATGGCCTATTGGGAAAGAGAGTATGTACACAAAAGTGAATATAGTCCATACATAAACTTATATATGCGATTTTTGGATGACATTTTTATTGTTTGGACAGGAAACAAACTATTATTAGACAATTTTATAGATTACATCAATAATACTGTGTGGTTTTTGAAGTTCACACACTTAACCAATACTGAGAAGATAGATTTTTTGGACGTTAGTTTAATATATGATAAGAAAGAACATAGAGTGAAATCAACTATATATAGGAAACCTACCTTCTCAAACTCGTATTTGCATTACGATAGTTGGCACCCCAACCATCAGAAGAAAGCCATAGTTAAAGGGCAGATGGTTCGAGTAGTACGAATGGTTAGTGATACTGTGGACTTTGAGAACGAATTAGATTTTGTAATAGGAATGTTTCTCAATAGAGGGTACCCAAATAGGTTATGTGAAAACCTGAAAAAGGAAACTGTATTTAAAAGGAACAACAAGATTATGGTTCCAATTATATTATCGGATGTAGATCATTTTGGATATTCTACCCACCAGAGGGAGCATAACACATTTGGTAATGACACCATTTTATATATTTTAAGGTACAACAGGGACACTGAGTTCATAGTCAATATTGTAATGAAATATTGGGATATCTTTCATAAACATAAGGAGGAACAAAGGCTTTTTTTATTGAAGCCTAAATTTGTATATAGAAAGGATTGGTCATTGAAAGATATTTTTGAAAGGGGTATGGCTGACAGGAATAACATTAGTAATAAACCCAAAGGTAACTATAAGTGTGGAAGATGCACAACATGTAAACATATTTGGTTAACTGGACACAAAATTTTTGTTAACAACTGTGACATTGTAATTAATGGTCATTTTGATTGTTTTACTAAAAATGTGGTGTATTTGGCTAAGTGTCAACAATGCAGGGCATTTTATGTTGGAAAAACCTGTAGAAGGTTCAGGGATAGAATAAAAGAACATTTGTTAGACATACAACATAAAAAATCTGTAAATGCCCTAGCGAGACACATTATGACCAATGGTAGTCACACTTTTAAGTTTTGTGTGATACAGCAGGTGATTTATGACCTACAAGGTAGAATTACCCAGTTCCATTTAGACATGAGTGAGCTTATTTGGCAACTTAGACTGGACGCCTGTAACAACCCAGGCTTGAATGAATTTCTTTCAATCAAGCCTTGGCTTAAAATAAGAAATATTCAAAATATTTAATTTTTAGCTGTTCAGCATCAGTAGTGTGTGAAGAGGTTATTATTTATATATTCTATATACATATTGAAGTAATGGCAGCTAACTTTTAAAATTTTAAATTAACATTCATATACACACAACACATATGCTTTTAGAATAATCAATCATATGCACATGTGTAGGATGATTTACATTTTTTATATATATATTTTTTAGGTATGTATATTAATTTTTTACATACACTACAGCTAGGTTTATGTAGTATGTATTAACCTTGTAAAGGCAAACCAATGAAGCAAACATAGGCAGAAGCTGGTGCTCTTAGGGTTTGGTCTTTAACTTAAACTAAATTAAACAAGTGTCAATTAAGTGTAATTGTTTAATGAGTTTTAGTATATATTAGTGGTACTATGTCACCAATCTGATGAAGTCATTTCCTTGGGACGAAACCTGGGTTATTGGTGATTTCAGTGCTGCTATTTTGGAGTGTTCACTGTTTTGATGTGTTTGGAATAAACCTGTTTTTAACATCTTGGGCAGTTTGGACATCGTTCATTCAGATTATCGTTGAAATTATTGTAATTATTACCTCCTATTTATAATTTTCTGTAGTACTTATGTTTCGGGATTTATATGTTGTAATATCTGTAATTTGTTTAAAACTTGTAACTTATTTTGGAAAACAATAAAAAAAATAACAAGGAAAAATCAGCATGTGTGAAGACTACAGGAGAGATATGTGATTGAGCCAGGTATGGAAATAAGGTACATAAGGAAAGCTAGTGATGGAATACGGAAGTCCAAGAAATCATCAAATGAAACAAGGAATGCAGGAGAAAGTGGGAGATAGAAAAGACAGACCAGGCTAGGAAGAACTACTATAAAGACAACAAGATCTCCTTCTTCCACACAAAATAGAACAACTCTGTCCCCAACAAAATTCCCCGACTGTGAAATAAAGGGCACAAACAGAAAGTTAATCTTTTTATTTTCTTCTAGCGCTTCGGTGTTTCCACCTTCAAGGAATATCAAATACTAAGAATGCAAAGTACATATTCTTATATAGAAACTTCTAATTAATAGCACACACCCTATTTCAATAAAAAAATTATACAATTATATAGTAAAATCCTGTCTTAAAGTAGACATTTCCAATTGAGCTCATTATTGAGCCCTGTGGGTGACGTAGTTTTATACTTTAAAATAAAAATGCTTTCTTTGTACAGCAACCTTTGTTTCAAAACACTTTCATCATCAAATAAACATTTCACACTTTCCAAAACAGTGCCTTTTAATAAAGACACATCACCATTATGAAATGTATTAAAATGTGAAGCAATTATTTTATTTTCTCTCTTATTTTTCACATCCCTAACATGTTCCATGAACCTAATATGGAATTCTCTCTTTGTCTCCCCTATATTGTAAAGTTCACAAGGACATGGTGGTATGTGGAAAGTTTCAAATGCCTAAAATAGATATACCTAAGAGGGTTATGAATTTGGGAACAATTAGTTGTAACAGATGTAGTATTTGTACAAATAGTGTTAAAACATTTAATAGTATAAATGGAATAAAATTTGAGCCTAGGGAGGTGTATACATGCAGAAGTAAAGGGGTAATTTATGCACTTAAGTGTCCTTGTGAACTTTACTATATAGGGGAGACAAAGAGAGAATTCCATATTAGGTTCATGGAACATGTTAGGGATGTGAAAAATAAGAGAGAAAATAAAATAATTGCTTCACATTTTAATACATTTCATAATGGTGATGTGTCTTTATTAAAAGGCACTGTTTTGGAAAGTGTGAAATGTTTATTTGATGATGAAAGTGTTTTGAAACAAAGGTTGCTGTACAAAGAAAGCATTTTTATTTTAAAGTATAAAACTATGACACCCACAGGGCTCAATAATGAGCTTAATTGGAAATGTCTACTTTAAGACAGGATTTTACTATATAATTGTATAATTTTTTTATTGAAATAGGGTGTGTGCTATTAATTAGAAGTTTCTATATAAGAATATGTACTTTGCATTTTCAATATTTGATATTCCTTGAAGGTGGAAACACCGAAGCGCTAGAAGAAAATAAAAAGATTAACTTTCTGCTTGTGCCCTTTATTTCACAGTCGGTGAATTTTGTTGGGGACAGAGTTGTTCTATTTTGTTAGGAAGAACTACTAGCTGGCTAACAAAGAGGCAAAGAAAGAAGCTGCAAAAGCAAAAAAACAAGGCATCAAAGCCACTCTACCAACTTCTGGAAAGTGACTCAGTGGATGGCACAAAGAAACTCTACCAGGTTGCAAGGCTAAGACAGAAAGATAAAGAAGATAGTCAGACACCCTTCATTATTGATGTCAGCAACAACCTGCTCAGCAGTCCACCAGACATCAAAAACAGATTGAAGTAGTACTTCCAGCAGCTTATGGATGAAGAAAACCCCAAAGAAGCTGTACTGCCCCAGACACAGCCTATGATGAGAAAAGAGGAGGAACCCACCACAGAAAAAGTAAGAACAGTACTAAGGAAAAATGAAGTCTGGGAAAGCAGCAGGTTCAGAATGAGGTTACAGCAGATATAATAAAGATGCTGGGTGAGATAGGGGAGAAATGGCTCCTGAGGGTACTCATAACAGTGTGAAGAGAAAAGCACATTGCAGATTACTGGAGAAGAAGCATACTAGTGCCAGTGTTCAAGAACTAAGTGAGCATTCACAACTGTGGTTAAAACAGAAGTATCAACCCTCTGTCACATTGAATATTAAAAGTTTATAATGCTAATACAGCTATGTATTTCATCTTCTTATGGTCTCTGGTGGTTTTGTGTTTTTGGCCCCTGTCACATTGCATGAACGTACTGCAGAGAGTGATTGATAAACTAATACACAGTGTGGCAGAAAGTAAGATGGGAAATGAGCAGTTAGGATTCAGATTGCAATGCAATACAACTGACCCAATGTTTGCAGTGAGACTGATAGTTGAGAAGAAGACAGACATGAGGAAGGAGTCCTGCTAGGCATCCCTAAACTTGGGGAAAGCATATAACAAGGTCCCAGGAAAGCTGATTTGGGCAGTCCTATGATGGTTCGAAGTCCCAGAAACATTGGTAAAATTAGTGCAAACTGTATGCAAGGACCCAATGAAAACTGCATTTTAAATAAAATGGATTTTGTATTATCCTAAGTTTTGAGTAAGTCCCATATTAGTTTCAGGATGAAAGCTTTATTTGCTAAACAATGTTTACTTTTTTGTTTTTAGTGCTTCTTAGTGCATGAATACATTTTTGTTTAGACAGTTTTTCTTGGACTCTGGTACTGTTTCCACTTTGGGTTTTCACTCACTTGTGTGTGCACTGTTTTTGGTTTCCCAAGGACCCAAAGACTCAAGTATGAACAATGTTTGGTCTCACAGTGGGGCTCCCAATGGGAGTGGGTGTGCACCAGGGTTCAGCTCTGAGCTCACTGCTCTTCATACTGGTGATGGCGTACATTAACAAACAGACTGGAGGGGACAGACCAACAAAGTTGCTGTGTGCAGACAATGTGGCATTACTGGCAGAGTCTGAGCAAGAACTTCAGCAAAGGATTGGGGAATTTAATGCAAAAGTGAGGGCACATGGGATGAAAATGAGTACAGATAAGAAAGTTGTAATGGGAGCAAATATGGGGAATGAGAAGAAGCTGGGAACTGAAATATAAATGAAAATAGTGGAACATGTTAACAGCTTTGAGTATCTGGGACAGATCTTTGGGGAGAATTGAAGTCTGAATGAGGAGATCAAAGCTAGGATCAGAGGGGCTGCAGCCATCTGGTACAAAGTGTTAGGTGTAGTATATGACAGAAGAATGCCAAAGAAGCTAAAAAGCAAGATTATATGAGATATAAAAAGTTTGCAACTGAAAATATGTCAATGTGGTTTGTTTTCATTTATATAAATGTATAATTGCCTGTGTCATAAGTGATAATTCAATAAAGACATTTCTTGTTAAAATATATATGCATTCCCATTGTTCAAAAGTATTATCATGTCCAAGAAATTCATCTTGGTATCAGAAAGTGTCAATTGAAAGGCAATAAATTGAGTAGTAACATTTAAGCAGTCTGCACATTATTTTAGCATATCTATTTCACCTTTCCATATCAAGAAAAATGTCCACCAAATATTTAGAAAACATTATACACTCTCTATATTTACAACCATCAGAAAAAATAGATTTTTCTTCCAACCTCCCTAAAAAAAGTATTTGCATATATGTTAACAATGGGTGTACCCATTGTCACATCTGAAGATTATTAATAAAAAATCATTTTAAAAAATAAACACAGCATAGTATCCAGTAATTAACATGTTGTTTATATTCTCCTTGAGGACATATAACTACACCTGCAGAGCTGTTCTCTAATGGCCTGAACCCCATAATCATTAAGTATTACAGTAAACAGTGAATTAATATCTCGGATAACCAGATACACTTTGTATTTAATGACATCAAGTTTCCATTCATATAACACACATTAAAAATAATTTGAATCCTTTATATAACCTTTCACAGTAACATGGAAAGGCTTCAGTAAATGCTCTTAGATACATAGAAAGAGATTCTGTAATCCAACCATTTCCTGAAACAGTCTCATAGGGGATGTAACTTTTCATTATGAGCTTTACGGAGTCCATAAAGAACAGGAATTTTTGGTGTAGTAGCATTAATAAAATCATAATCACAAAGTGATATATCGTTATGTACTTTTTTACTTTGTAAATAACATTATTAATAAATACCCCATTAACTTTAAAAAATGAGCCTCCTGAAGCCAATAATTCAGCAGTAATCAGTTTTATTCATCAATACTATATCCTCACCCTTATTTGCTTGTTTAATAGTTAATTCAGTATTGTGCTGTGGTTCATATAATGCACAACTTTCCAATTTGGTTAAATTATACCACTTAACAGACCTCTCAGTGTTATACAACTCATTCATCTGGTTCTCACATAAAATACAAAAAGCAGCAATCAATGGATGACTTACCAGTATGACCATACTGTTTTTTTCAATGTATTATACATATCTGCTGCCTATCCTTAAACAACAATTTCAAATCCAAATTTCTTTCAGACAAATAATGCCTTAGATACTTCATCAGAGGCAAATGGAACAAAAGTCAAACATTTCCTTAACTCTGTTTTATAATCTTCTGTCAGCTGAAAGTTCAACAGATTTATGACAGATGTTTCCTCAGTTAACTGTTTTGTCTCAAGTGACTTTGTATTTTTGGGCCCATCTGCCCTCTCTGGCCTTTTCCTCTTTCCATACCTCTTCCCATTGATGTGTATCTTTATCTCACCTCGACTGTCTCTGGTAATGCTGGGTATATTATTGTTCTTACACTGAGAAAACCATTTTGCCATACTGTAGGTTCCTTTCCATCTTCTGCAGTTAACAGCTTCACTTCTCTCCATCGGTACACTCAACCCTTCTTCTTCTTTTAGTGTACTAGTTGGTAGTACTTGCAAGACATACCCATCTCCTTTCTGATTTTTTGCATTAGACACCATAGGTTTGTCTAACATAGCAGCATTATTTAAAGATGTAGGCACTCTACTTCATGCATGTCATTTATTGAAGTACCCCAATGCCTTGACTCTTTCCCTACCACCCTCAAGCAAATCTTAATGTAATTTAATGGCTTTGACCATGAAAAAAAATCTTTCCTTATATATAACCATTAACATCATGATTTAGCTTGCAATTCTTTGTGGAAATTAAATATTGTTCAGAGGTGTTAAATCTATCAACCATTTCATTATATACACTAAGATCTGCAGCAAAACCAGATATGTTTAATATTTATTTTCCAAAACAATAAAATCATTCAAAAGAGTTTTCTCAATATCCATAAAAAATCCATTCATTAAAATCATGTAGTCCAAACTCAACTTCAAGTTCAGTTCCTGCCATTTCTTTAAAAGAATGGGGTAGGTATTACCGTACCTTGTAATTTTAAGAACTCTCAAACCATGATGAGTAATACCCATTTCCATATATGATTGGACGTTTAGTCTCTGCCGGTGTAGGTGATTATATGTCTGCACCTTCCTATTCAGTAGGACAGCTCATTACTCTTGAGAGGTTTAAGAAAACACAACAGTAACCTTACTGCAACACCCTAACCACCACCAAGGGCTATTCCAAGGACAGCGCAGCCCCAGAACATGACAAGCAGAATCATATGTGTCCAGTGCTGGTATCAGTGTGCATGGCAATCAAGATCCAATAAATCCTAATCACGAGGTATCAACTAACAACACAAGGTTGTGATTCTGTAATCCTAGCACTGCATGTTTGTGAAGTCAGATCAACTAACAACACAAGGTTGTGATTCTGTAATCCTAGCACTGCATGTTTGTGAAGTCAGATCAACTAACAACACAAGGTTGTGATTCTGTAATCCTAGCACTGCATGTTTGTGAAGTCAGATCAACTAACAACACAAGGTTGTGATTCTGTAATCCTAGCACTGCATGTGAAGTCAGAGCAGTAGGGCATCAGGATGTTGAACTGCAGATGTTCATAGTGCGTATGTCCTTGGCTTTCAGCTGTACACTAGAAGGGAGCAAAGAACTATTGTAGTGGGAGGAGCATAGTTCATGAATATGGATTCTAGAAAGAACCTGTATGGAAAACATTGCCATGTGAAATTTCTCATCTGCAGGACAGAGTCTACTGTTATGGTAGCTTATGCACTGATGAAAGTGCAATGTGAAACGAGATTAACAAAGTAAAGCTGTGCAAATTCCGGGAATGCACAACTGTGGATCATTAAATTAGACAACTTTTGATAACAGCTTAGAAAAACAACCATGCCCTGTTTCTGCTTTCTATACCAGCCCCCAAGACTTCATTGGGTCTTCTTCATCTGTAAAAATATAATGGTAAGATGGCCCAAGATAGACCATTCTAGATCAGTCCTTGATTATCAGTGCAAGCCATACATGAATAGGGTTGGCACTCTAGACAAAAAACATGGCAAAGTACCCCAGCGCTAGGTAGAAAACACTGACTAGGTAGATCTGTCTATTCTGATTGCTAAGAGATATAGCAGTAGTAAATGGGATTCACACAGAAGCTCATTTCCAGATACTCAAAATATTGTTCTTGTCTGAGCTTTATGTTTTCTACATGAATTCACTGCAGTAAGGATCAGGATCAGCACATCTCAAGGATGATTATAATACATCTATGGGTATAACGTGCAAAGCAATATGCATAGTGGTTTAACTCCAGTGGTATTGATCCTAATACTTTCAAATGACATGGCTTATGAAGAAAGTGGTTTTGAGTTGCTAACATGGATCCTTAGCAAATGCATTGTGTGGTTTATGACATTCTCAACCACTATATGTCTTTCAGGCACAGTAATTCTTGTAAATGGCATAACTATAGGTTCAGTCCAAACTGGCATTGAAAATGTTAGATGTATATCTGTTTGATGGATTTAACTATTATACATTTTTATTATTACTTGGTTTTGATTGCTAGCTGTGAAGACCAAAATGGACATATCCACTTACAGTGCAGCCTGGAGAAAAAAAGGTAAAGCTGTACATTTTATCAAACGACAAAGACGTGCCAGTATAAAGATGTGATGTATGCAAATATTATAATACAAGCATGCTAATACAATGCTTTTACACAGCAATATAAAAATGTCCTAGGAATAATAAAATATGCAAACACCAAGTAGAAAATGTATTGAGACATTGTAATATTGTAGTAGGGTTAATAAATGCGCAAAATATTATTTTCCCATGATATAAAGGACATCATAAATGCTCATATACTATTGATGGACTATAGATATTAAAATCCTATGCAAAACTTGGTAAATTAAACTTATATACTTACCTGAGCACAAGGTAAGGTATGTGGCATAAAAGATGAAAATGGAAGACAGAGAGCAGAGAATGAGATGCAGTGCAAGGAAGTGTAAAGGCAAGGAAAATGATGATAAAGAGAAGACAGTAGGGAGAGGACAGATGCCAGTGAGACAACTGAGTACAAAAGTTAGAATGAACTGAGATGGTGAAGGGAGTGAGAGAGAGAGAGAGAGAGAGAGTATGATGTATGCTCGATAGTGAGAAGTTAAAAAAAGGTGAGAATAGGTGGATAAGAGCAATTTAGACTGGAAGGAAAAAAGAAAGATAGAGAACACAAGCAGGGTGCTGAGAGAAAGAATCTTACTTAGGTATTAGAAGACATATGTATAAGTTCAAGAAACAAAGAAGGAAAAAGGAAAGGTATGAGAAGAAGTAGAAAACATAAGGGTTTCAGAAAGGGGTGAGGCAATTATTAGCAGAGAATAAATAGTTCACAGGAACCAGTTTAAGACAGGCAAAACTGGCTTCTCACATCATGTGATACAAGAAATGCATACTTGATTTCTAGGAAGGGTAATCATTTTCTATTTTCAAACATGAATTGTTAGTATTTTATCTTAAAGGAGGGGGCAAGCTCTTCTGTAAGTTGGCAAAGTGCACTACTAATGAGGAACTACTTCATCTATTTGTGGAGGGCTTCACACACATCAGAGAAGTGATGGAGGACCAGAGCTTCAACGAGGGATGTGCCATTGTTTCTTACATTCTGGAATGTTACTCCTGAGTGTAATGACAATAAAATGCAATTTATCATTTCCATCCACTTTGTTTGCCATTTCATTTATCGACTCATATTATTTAAACTTATGAATCCCCATATCAATTACTGTAACACCTCCACTCAGTACTCTGCTAATTTATTTAGGCCCTCTCATGTCTCTTTTGACAAACTGCTCAATCTCCCACTTGCTGAGAGAGAAGTCTAGAATTTCTCCCCAAGAGGTATGGTCCTAATTTGCCACAATGGCCCAGTACAGCAATGCTTTATAGTGTACCACCATTACCTGGCAAGGAGGAACACCATAACACATTATCAGTGAGGAATGGCACAGTCATTAAGGTCCTGTAGCTTCATCTGTGGTAGGGCAGAATATGATTAGTACATAGCCTGGAGGATCATCATAACACTTCATCAGGTGGAAACAGCAGAGGCCATTGTGCTTCTACAGATACAACCCTATTTGTAACAGCACCACATGATGATAATGATTTGTAGATACATACCAGTATCTAGAGAAGTGGGAGTATCATGATAGCACATCATTAGTTATTATGGACAGAAGTCATAATACTAATGTAGACATTTCCCAGCCGTACTTACATTAGTACCCAAGACAAAAGCACTTTGACGACTTACCCAATTGCAAAGTGATGGTGGTTCTGGGATGAATGTTGTTGTACATTTAGGGCATATTATTACCCTTAGGGTGTATTTTAGCAGTAGTTACATAGTGTACTAGGCTAGGACTCTGAAGAAGTTCAATGTGTACAACTGTAGGCTGTGCATTTTGTATGTCATAGTCACATATTGGCTATATGTGTCAGTGACAATGTGTCACTGTTGCATGTCTTATGAATTCTACTATGCAGTGAATATTGACTGCTGGCATTGAGCAATGTACTGGGGTGATAGAAGGGAAGACCTCTGATCAGATCACCATTTCATGGTCAGCAGAAGAAGGCTGACAAGCATCATACATGTATATGTGCATAGCTGCAGGCTAAGACTTGTATGTCCACAAGACCTCACAGAGGCTGTGTGAGTGACAGTGATACTGCAGTTGTTTGGCAAGGGAGGTGTTATGTCTGTGTGTGTGTGTGCTTGTCTGTCTGTATGTATTTACACTGGGTACTGCGGAGTGTTTGTGTGTGTATGCACTGGATATTGTGATGTCTGTATACACTGGATATTGTGGTGTGTATTCAAGGGATACAGTGTTGTGCATGTGCGTGTGTGTGTGTGTGTGTGTGTGTGTGTGTGTGTGTGTGTGTATATATCTGTGTGTATGTGTGTGTGTGTGTGTGTGTGTGTGTGTGTGTGTGTGTGTGTGTGTGTCTTTATGCACTTGACAGTGTGGTGTGTGTGTGTGTGTGTGTGTGTGTGTGTGTGTGTGTGTGTGTGTGTGTCTTTATGCACTTGACAGTGTGGTGTGTGTGTGTGTGTGTGTATGCACTGTATATTGTGGTGTGTATGTACTGTAGACATGTGGTGTGTGTGTGTGTGTGTGTGTGTGTGTGTGTGTGTGTGTGTATACCAGATACTGTGGTGTGTGTCTGTATGTCTGTTATATGTGTGTGTGTATATGCACTGGATATTGTGGTGCATGTGTATCCACTGGATATTGTGGTGTGTGTGTGTGTGTGTGTGTGTGTGTGTGTGTGTGTGTGTGTGTGTGTGTGTGTGTACATGGACTGAATACTGTGATGTGTGTGTGTGTGTGTGTGTGTGTGTGTGTGTGTGTGTGTGTGTGTGTGTGTGTGTGTGTGCATGTGTGTGCGCGTGTGCGCGCGCGTGTGTGTTTATTGATTGATGTAATTTCAGGGTGCAATGGAACATAGAGGAAAACACCTCTTAACTTGATTACAGCTGTAAGGTTGTCTGAATAAGATGACTAAGGTGCACTGGAACTTTTTTGTATACCTCCCTTGCCTGCAAAGTCACACTGTGGCTGTGTTTAATAGTAATGGACCCATCAGTCAGCGATGTACTTTGGTACTGGTAAAGTGCAGTTGCATATTTGTGATAAATATTATGGTGTGCATGACCATGTATTTTGGCTGGCACATGAAGAAGTGAAATGTGAGGCTGAGCTGAAATAATGAGTGCAAGCTTTCCTAAATGGATTTATATGGTCTGTGTTCTAGGGAGAAAGCTGACAAATGCACCAGAATTAGAGAACATAGAGCATAAGATAGTTTGTGCTTGCATGTTTTGTAGTGCTCAGGTAATGTCACCTATGGCAGTTGTTTTGTGAAGATTTAACTCCATATATGTGGACTGCTGTATTTGTAGAATGTGCTTAGATATTGAAGGTGAAAAATCAACACCCTGATCGCCACCACATTGTTGTTAGAATAAGACTGATGTATAGAGTTCATGCATATGTGCACAGCTGCAGGCTGAAAACTCTTTGTGCACAACTATGTGGTGGTGGTATCACTGTGAATGGCAGTAGTGGTGTGTGTGTGTGTTTGTGTGTGAGTGACTGTGAGATACTACAGTATGCAATGGCATACATGTCAAGTGTCACATGAAGAAGAGAAACAAGGAGCTGAGTTTGGCGGCTGACAACAGTGGACCTTAAATGGAGTGATGAGCTCAACAGTCTGCATGATAAGTTCGCTGAGGTTCCCCAGCAATACAAGGAATGGATCACAAAAAAATGTGGGTACTTGTATACTTCCTCTGGTATGTTTGCCACACCACCTTGGTCAGCAGTTATGTGTAGAAGCATGCTTAGTTCTACACTTTTGCTTTGACGTGTTGACTGCTGTGTTCTCATGATGTATTGGGAATTTATAATTGAGCACCATGTATCCAGATCACTTCTGTGAAGTCCTTGGAAAAAGGTTATGTGCTTCATCCAGAGGTAACTTAACAATTTACTTGGATATTACTTATATTTCTATCTCTACCACATAGAATATTCCTGCTGGATTGCACTTTATATTTTAAGTCACATTATTTATTGAACTATGTCTATTATTAATATGAGCACTACTATGCAGGACCTGTGAGAAATAACTCTCATTCATTTTAATGAAACCAGAATTACTGAAACACTGTCCTTGAACAAAAAACACTGATATATTTTGATTAACTGAAACTTTCTTCAAGTAGGGTTTCTCAAAACTAAATAGAAAAAGAGTAGTGGCAAAGTAAAATACATTCACACAGTAACCAAACAATAAGTATACTATCTTCAAATAATTTCAATTAAGTGTTTTTCAAGAAGCCAAGCCCCTTGCACCCCACATGCTTGAGCTGTGCTTCTCCACTTAAGTATTTTTACTCCCAGGTTACACCAACTTGAAGAAGGAGCAAAATAGGGATCTACGTATTCTTTCTCCAAGCTGTAGATAACTCAGAATGACAATAACTGAGCCCGGGGTGAGTGAATGCATGTTTTGGGCATGTGTTGGGGTGGATTTGCCACTGCAACAAATTGCTCTCCGTTACATTATAAGTATACTATGCCACACAAATGCTACCTCTCTTTGAAATTGAGCAAAATACCATCATACACCTCTAACAGTATTAGAACTTCTTTTAACTAATTACATTCCAGTATCAACATTTTTTCTTATTAACACAAATAGTAAAGAAAGAGTTCCAAATATGGTGAAAGAGGTTAAGACAGCCCCATCTGTATTTATTTATTTATTTACTTTTGCTTACTAGGAAAGTCAGACTGGATTATACTGCTCATTTTCAGAGGCAGACCAGGAAGAAAAGCTCCAAGGAATTCCAAAGACATGCGTTTGAAGCATTTCTCCCCAGGCTGTCGCTGAGAATGGGCTCTGTCCCAGTCAGACTTTCCCAGTAAAAAATGTAAAAAAAAAAAAATACTAGATACATAATATAACAACTTATAGACAAACTCTAGGACAATGTACAAAAATGTAATGAAATTCATTAAATAGAATAAACAGAAACTATGAGAACTGATATTGGGGCAGATTACAGAACATCATTGGATTTGGACATTTCAGTGTAACTGTTACTAAGCAGTAGAGAGTTTGAAGAATATGTGAGATAAAGTAATATAATATGTGTCTATATTCACAGTGATATGTGAGCTGATAGAAGAACTATACTACATGTGTTTCTTGTGGGAGGATTGCAATCAACTCACTTCAGTAAGACATAAAAAACTACTTGGTGAAAAAATGGTGTTATAAGCAAGTAGAGGAAAGGTTGAGTATTTGTATATTTTTATGCTGGAAAATCAGAACAGTGGCAGATAGCAATGTGATTTAGATATAATTTGAGATTAATTTTAAATCAATGAGGTTGCTTGCTTGTCTGATGGTGAAGACAATGCTTTTCTATAGTTTAGCTATACATACTGAGTAGAATGAGTCCCCATCTATGTTGTTGGATTTTTGGGATTCTGTTAGATGTTAATTTTTTCAAATGTTCCTTTTGGGTCTGTGCCATTTTATTATATTACTGTTGGCTAGGGTGTTTGAGGGATGGTGCTGTATTTCAAGTGTCACTGTCAGCTATGTGTATGATGGGTTTAGTTTGGGAATTTAGAGGCAAACTTACTTGTATTATTGCACCATTCAAGCTTGTATATTAGTGTAGTTTGAAGACTTGTGAAAATTGCAGATGCATACAACAAGTTTGGAAATAAGGAGTGTCATAGCTATTTTCCTGTTGCCATCAATGAGATATAGCCTGACTTTGTAAAAATAGCCCTAATTTTCAGTATTTTGTTTTTTTTGGGGGGTTATTCAGAAGATTCAGGAGATGTTGGCATTGTTCTCAATAGAGGAGAAGCTTTCTTGGGTGATTATTTATAGATGCAATAATGTTAGGACTGAGCAAACAAGAGCTGAGTAATCATTATATCACGTGTTTATTTGCTTTGTGCAGGTGATCTATGGATATATAAAGTGGAACAGGGTGAGCTACAATATTATATGCCTTTGAGAGGTCCAGAAATAGGGTGGAGACAGGGTTACCCATATTTCATTTTTTTGGTTGACCGTGTTTAGAAAATGCAGTAAGGTAGTTTCAGTGCTATTATGAGAACAAAAGCCATGTTGTGAAGGGAGAGGTAAGTACTTGTTGAGCAGAAATGAAGAATTTTATGATGGAAGTATCTTAATTATACTTTGAGATGTAGAGCTATCTGCAAAAGTGAGGTCCCATAAAACGTTGTGCACTATCATTCGGTAAACATTCTTAGACAATTTTCAAAGATGTCAAAAACAGTAGTGTACATACAGTTATCCAGTTAGTTACAAGAGCACAATGAACTGTCCAAAACATCATGGTTTTAAACTGGGGGATGGTATCCATGTAGCCACCATAAAACTTGTAGACCACATTTCTAGTAATGTACATAAAGGACATTACCCTATGGTTATTTTCCTAAACTGATTTAAAGTGTTTAATCTTGTCAAGCATAATATGATGACACTCAAACCCTAATCTTAACCTGAATGCTCATTCCTAACCCTAACCATGTTACATTCCTCCTGCTCCCTACACTATATTCCCCTATTACTCTGCAAAGCTAAAATTCCATGCCTTCATCATAAATCTAAAGTCTCTGATCACCCCTTAAATCTAAAAACGTCTCTCACTTCTCCCCTCCCTAAAGGTAAAGTTCCTCATTGCTCCCTAAACCTAAAGCTCTCCAACCATTCCGTAAATCTAAATTCCCTAATTACATCCTAACCCTAAACTCCCTAAACCTAAAACTCCACTCCCTAACTCTAAACTACTTTTCTTCTCCATAAAACAGGTGGCGCAGTGGTGCAGCGGTTAACGTTGTCACCTCACAGCAAGAGGTTCTACGGTTCGATTCTCGGCCTGGGTGCCTTCTGTGTGGAGTTTGCATGTTCTCCCTGTGTTCGCATGGTATTCCTCTGGGTACTCCGGTTTCCTCCTACATTCCAAAGACATGCATCTGGAGCATTTCTCCCCGGGCCTCCGCTGAAAACAGGCTCTGTGGAACCTAGTCGGACTTTCCCGGTCAACAAATGTTAAATAAAAAAACTAAAACTCCCCTCCCACTCCTTAAATCTAAAGTCCCTGATTGCTTTCTAACCCTATAATCCCCTCCTACTCCTTAAATCTAAAGACCCGGATTGCTTTCTAACTACATAATCTCCTCCCACTCCATTTCCCAAAAACTCCTCCCTCTAATCCATAGACCTACATCACTCCCAATCACAGCCTGAAATGCTAAGCCTCACTTCCCCCTCCTCCCATTCCCTCCCCACAACTGATGCACTTACCTTGCTCAAACTCAACTATATATTCTGGCAAAGTGCATCTTTCTCCATGTTTAATAAATGCAAGTGCCTGCTACACCTCTCCTAAACATAAAGTCAAGCTCTAGCATAAACAACAGCCCTTGGGAGCTACATGATGTGCAAGTCACTGGCAGTGGTCTTCGAGCACCTGGGACTTGGGTGATTGTAACAGACTTGAGTATCCACATACAAACTACATGTTGTCCCAACTACAGATGTCTGCAGTTTTGACTGCTTGAATTAAGATGACAAGAGATGTTTGTAACTGCATTCTGTATGAACTTTTCATTGATGTGCTTGCAGTCAGTGCTAACTGAATGCTATTTTGATTATCTTTTTTCCATTCATTTACTTATTTGACAACTAAGTTGTTGTTTTTCAGTCTGATGTTCATTTGATTTACTTGTTAAGTATGTACCAACATATGGCAGCTTTTTTCCTGGGATCTCCTTTGTAAATGAATACTTTTAAGTAATGCTGATCCAGTTAACAAAATAAAATAAAGGGTCTATGTCAGAAGCTTAAATTTTCAGAAACTCGAAATTCATACTGTTGAAATTATATGATCGAGATTCCGAAAACTTGAACTTCTAAAAACAACAAAAATCTACCTTTTTTCTATGTTTTTGCAGGGGGGCATGCCCCCAACACCCCCTGCATATTATATATACCAACTCCAAGATTGCACTACAGTGGGGAAAAGGGTAAATTCCCTGATCCTCACTATACCGCAATCGCCATTTAAAAGCTTCCAGGTTTTGGAAAATCGATCATATGGTCTTGACCATATCAATTTCAAGTTTTTGAAAACTCAAGCTTCTGATAGGGCCCAAATAAAGACATACATTTTAAAATTTCTCTGCTTCATAACTTTCATATCATTGTATATTACAACTTTAGAGGGTAAATTATTACAATTCGTACAAGGAAAAAAATCAATCAAAATGGCCTTTTAAGACACACCTGAAACAAAACTTCACTGCTTCTAAGTAAACTGTACTTAAGTAATTTCTTATAGAATAAAATAAGCTACAACAGTGAGCCTGCTCACAACAAAGGTACAAAGAATACAATTATTACTGCATTTTTGTTAGTGATGCTGTATTTAATATTTAAATATTTGTTTATTTTGATTCTTATATTCACTGGTGACCCACTGTCATTCCTCCTAATAGGTTCATAGGTAGGTACTGGGCTATCGGCCCAAGGGCCTACGTAAGCCTAGCCAACAAGGTACAATACAGACAATTCATTCCAATGTGGAAGGTTAGAGCTAGAAAGAGATCATCACATAACAGCTAAATGACAGCATTGTTATTAAGTTAAAGGAATGTGAATTTGAATAAGGAGACCAGTCCTGCACCTATGAGGCTGAGCATGCAGTGGCAATCACTGCACATTCCAGGGTGTCCAGGCAGCTCAAATCCCCCTGACCTTCTTTCTGAGAAAGGAGTGCTGACATTAACTTCTTAGTGCCCCCCTCCCCTCTAAGGTCACCTCCTCAAGTGAATATGCTCACCTGATACTGTAACCCTAGGTCTAGGTCACAGTTAGTGTTCCTTCCCTCTATGCTGAAGAGTCAGTACTGTAACTGCTGTTTAAAGAAATGAAAGACATAGTGCATTACGGCACAAGTTACCATTACCACTTCAACTGTAATAAAAAACATTTAATTACTTACAAGCTGAAGGCAGCACAGAAAACATTTAAAGTAATACATGAAAACTGCATACACTTACATACTGTAGCTCAATCAGCCTTGAGCCTAATAAAACTGTGTTATTGGTGTACTGCGCACATAAATAAACATCAGGAACCAGAGAAGTTATTTTATTACATTATAATTCCCTCAACCAGTTTGTTTGAAGATCAGACTAGTTCACTCATGTATAAACTCAGTGAAGTAACTTCTCCATTTTGAAGTGCTTCTCTTTGAAATATATTTTCCTACTGTTTTTATGTTCTTTCATGGTGATTGTGGGTTTCTTTTTGATTCTTATTTTTCTGTGCATGAAAGACATTTTATTACAGTCTGATAGTTATATGCCCTAAGTGCTAAATCACTGATTCCCCCAATTTTCTTTCTCACCTCTTTTGTTTAGTAAGAGACCCCCCCAACATTTGTCCTCTCATTTCTGCCCTAACCTCTGTCTCTCACTTGCTGTTTTTCCTGCCTCAATAAATGTTTTTCTATATAAAGCCATTCAAAATGATTCGTTATGTTTTCTTTTCTCTTTTTCACTTTATAATGTTCCAGACTTGTTTTCTATCAAATTGCTATAAATATGTATGTAGAATCATTGACAACAATAATGCCGACATGGCAATACTCATGCTCTCAGCATAACCTCAGAGCATGTAAAAGTAAAAAACATCATTTTTGTAAGGGTTAAGCACAATCCCCGGAGAAAGGGTGTATTTAATCTCACACACTTATTAACCATCTGTTTTGTAGACTAAAGTGCATCAACAAAACCATCATCGACATTGGGGAGTTTTATTTCCATCCATCCACGACCTCTTTTTCCCGTTTTTGCACATGGGGTCATGGTGTCACTTCAACAGGGATAATCATCTAGAGCCAAGGTTTACACCACTGGACGGCTACTTTTAGAAGAGCAATATGCAAATATATATTTGCTAAGTCTGGTATCCTTCACACAGCTTGCCATGTATCTTAACTGTACTGTACCATATCTAGTCCACGGTTAATGCAAATCACAACGGTATGAATGGAAGTGATGCTGATTTGGGTTGGGGGGCCTCTTTTGCATTTTTTCAGTTGATACTGTCTTTTCCTTCTTCTTTGCAGGAGTCACTCCACTGGGAATTATAAGCCAATCAAATAACTTTTCTGGTCAATCTACCTGGGTCTCATATTTTTACCACTATCTCTCCTCTGCCTAGCTCTGCGAGCTGCTTTTAATCAGGATGTAACATGTTGTGCAAACCAAATTGTTTTAATCCTCCTCTTTGAGCAGTTATATGAAACAGCTATTAACGAGGTATTACTTAACATAAGTAAGTAAAGGCATTTTAATTTAACCTATGTGGACCTTCAGGCATTATGTGCTTTCAGTAATGTTGAAACAATTAGGATAATGTTGGCAAAAAAATGAAGGAGTCTTTAGTAATAATGCACTGGAATGGGTATTGTGTTAGAATGAAAGAAGTGCTTTTTGACACAAAAAGTTGTGCAAAAGTTGACAGGATGTTGATTAATAAGTGCTA
The DNA here is from genome assembly GCF_019279795.1 of Protopterus annectens. Lineage (NCBI taxonomy): Eukaryota > Metazoa > Chordata > Ceratodontiformes > Protopteridae > Protopterus > Protopterus annectens. The sequence goes on along the minus strand of NC_056728.1, from coordinate 1,140,440,287 downwards.
TGAGAACACTGACATATTAATCACTGTTTATGTTATTAACACTGTAGCTAGCATAATTTACTTACATTTATGAAAATATCTCAAACATAAGAATATTGAATGAAATATCTTGTTATATGGAAGCTTCAATCTTGCTGAACAGATAAGCTGAATGTCTAGTTTGCACAGTTCCTAAAATATGAGTTGCTGTGGAATATAAAGAGAAAAATCTTGGTCTGGATTTTTTTTTGCATTATAATATATTACAGTATGGATGCAAAGACCTGGAAATTATTGGAAAGTATTGAATATTATCATTATAAAGAACAAATTTTGTTAAAAATATTGCTGTTGTACCATTTTAACATTGACTTTTATCACAATATTTACATATGCTTAAATTATACTGTTTAATCTAAATTTTCACATATGCTCAAGTCTTAATGCAGTTAATTCCCTATTTGTAGAATAGGTTTCTTCTATATATCGTGGAATACACTGCACTGATCATGTTCAAAAATTCTCTGGACAACTGGATGGTTGATCATAAATTCAGTCATTGGGTTTGCAACATGAGACTTGTAAAACAGGGAGACTAACTCATCCAATTATATGTGGGCTTAGCTGGCCAGTCTTCTCAATGATCTCCTGGACCACATGTTTAGTATATACTTATGAACCAATGACCCTAATCTGGTAATTAATTTCCTGGTCCAAAAGCATGTATGTGAGTAAATAGCTTTCCAGGTCCACAGAGCAGCTGGCCCCTGCAGTCTGCTGCATATACTCCATCCTCCCTATCCTCTCTGCTAAGGATGACACATTCATTGTGATCATCTTCATCATCAATCATTTTTTCAATTTTTATACAGGGTTAGGGTATCACATGAGTATTAGTTAAGGGGCAGCTGGCCTCTGATATGTTGTATTTCTGTATTAACTCCTCTATTGTTTAAAATCTTTTCCTACAATCCTTTTCACTGTGCATCAAATATTCATTTTGACCTATCCCACTTCTTCTCCAGAGTTCTTTATTTTTCTTTCCTTTCTTTGCCCCCAACCCTTTTGTTCCCCATAGTTTCTGAGGTTTCCTTTCACCCTAATTCATGTATTCCAGTTATTTTAGCCTTGCTTAATTAATGTCCTTAGAAAGCTTCTCCACACTTTTCCCCTCTCTCTTTTGCATAACCTCCTTCTCTTCTGTTTCTATCCAGTGGATGATGATATATGTCACTGCATGTATACGGATACACTGAAGCCTCCATCCCCTTTTTTCCAATTCATTCTCATTTTTGCCCTGCTCACTCTTTCCCACTTGCCTTTATTGACTCAGGCCTCTATGTGTTTTTGTGTTTGTTACAGCCTTTTGTCCCTGGGGTCTATAGGTATGCAGTGGAGTAGGTGGAGGGTTATTGGTAGCACCATATACCTTGGTGCATTAATTTTCCCAAGCAATGTCTAAGTCTTCTCACTCACCCTCTGGTGAGTATATCTTACCTTCCTGTAGGTTTCTCCCCATTTTATCCCACATTGTGTTCCCAATGTAGAGCCCAAGGTACTTTGGGAGCTCCACCGGTTTTACCTTTCCTAGGACTCCCCATTCCCCTTCCTTTTTCCTAATCTTACTACCACTGTCTTTTTATTGTTGGAGTTCAGTCACACCATTTCCTTAAACATCTCAAATATCTCTCCTCTAGACCTCATTGCTGCAACCACATCCACTGACAGCATATTCATTTGCAAATAACATAAACTGAGATTTTATTGTCTTATTTTCTTCATGCATTGATAATGTGTGTCTGACTTTCACTGCCAATGCCTCAATCACAGACATGAACAAGCTTGGCAAAAGCAAGTACCCTTCTCTGGTTAAGCCATTCTATCGTTATCTGCTCGGATACACCTTCATTTATGAATATTTCAGTTTCTGGATCTTTGTGTAAGGCCTGTATCTAACATACGAGCTTTACCCTGCCCACTTTTGCTGCAGTATCTTTCACATGAATTCCCACTTAACCATATCAAAGGCCTTATGTAGGTCAAAGAGCCCAATCCCACCTTTCCTCTCTTGCTTTTGTTCCTCCCTGTAAATGAATTTCATTAAGCCTGGACAGTTGTTTTCTGCCTGCCTTCCCTTCACAGTGCCACTTCTGTGATTTTTGGCAGTACTTCATCTAGTCTTTCTGTCAATACCTTTGCCAAAATATTGATGTCCACATAAGTCAAAGAGATAGTCTTATAATGTCCCACTTCCTCTTTTTCTCCTCCCCCTTTATCTATCATGGTTATCCTGGCCCTAGTCATACCATTATGTATTTTGCCTGAATCCTGTATTTTCTTGTATTCCTCCAATAGAATTCTAGCGATACCCTTCTGACCCCCTTTTTCATCTTGTAAATGGCTTTCCTTATATCATCCTTTATCACCTCTACATTCAGCTTGCCTCTCTATGGCTCCACTAGTACACATCTCTACATTCTTTCCCCAGTTCCATTCTGTGACTTCTAGCCCTTCCTGTTGTTTGTAAGTTTCCCTTTGTTATTCTTTGAGTCTTTCCCTAATTAGCTCGCCTTCTTCTAAATATCCTCCATTTCTCTCCCTTAACCTCTGTAATTTTCATTTTCTTTTGGTTTGCTTTTTGAATTTTATGACTAGCTGTTTCTGTTGTGCATTCCGCAGTATCCACCAGTAGTCCCTCCAGTACCATTGTTGAATTTCTTACTCTATAATAATTTCACCCTGTAATTCCATTCCTATTGCTTTTTTCTCTGCTCAGCGGAGTGTCTCTTCCACTTTCATTTCTTCATGTTTCTTTCTGTGCCATCTGTAGCTCTTGGTCTAGCTCCTCAGTTACTTCCTTTCCTTCTCTCCTTCTGTGTTCTTTAGCTTTCCCCTGTCAGTGACCTTGATCCCATCCTACCAGTGCTCTTCCAGTTTACGTTCCACCTCCATCCCCTTCTCATAGTTTTCTGTTCCTGCACACATACCTTATGTCTCACTGCTGCTTGATCAGATATGTCTCTTTCCTGCATTTGAATCTTTTCCACTATTTTCATTAGATTTTCCTTCCCTAATAACCAGTCTAACCTAAGTGTCTGTACCAAAATGTTTCTTGTGAAGGCGTATTCCTTTTTGTTTGATACCCTTCCCTGCATATGTCAGTCAACCCTCCCTCTTTCATTCCTTGGGCTACTTCTTTTCACATCCTTTTGTTATATTCATCCTTCCATCTAATCTGTCTTTTCTGGCCCAGTGATGACATTATCGTACTCTATTATCCCTATTCCATGTCTTCTTGTCTGCGTCCACTTAGCAAAAATGTTCAGGTGGATTTCTTCTTCACCCCTGATTATTGCATATATCTTTCCTATTGGCCTGTGTGCTCCTTCCACGCTTCCCTGCCAGATGATCTATCTGCCTATCCTACTTTTTATCAAGTTCTTTGTAATTGAAGTCCTCTGTGAAATACAGCTGCTACTCCCCCTTTTTCCTCTGCCAGCTTTGTTGTCCAGTTCTTTCTTTTGAGAGTAATAATACAGTATGCTTTCCACATCCCTGATCATCCTCTTTAACTTTTCCTGTATTTTCCTTCTTCTGACAGGATTTGATGAACAACTAATGCTCCATGTAATTATCTGTATTTTTCCTTACTGTTTTTGCCCAGCACTCCCACATTCCCTGTTGCTGCCATCCAGCATAACTCTTGCTCTGGGACTGCCCTCCAAGCTAAACACTGTGTTCTTTGGCAGGTGCCTCTGCTTGGACCCATTCACCCTGTCCCCAGCCACTGGATCCCTGCCTTTTGCCTCTTGCATGTGCATGGGTATGCCCCGGACACGGACCTTTTAAGACTTCCTTTTGATTCTTTTAAGACTTTATTTTGTTCCTAACCAGTTGTCCCTCACACTAATATATTACATGCCAACTCAATGCAGATATCATAATTTTTTTATACCTCAGCATTCCCATTCATTGGTCCCACCTCCCATGTTGCTCACAGGTCTGGTGTAGTAGTCCAACAATGTTATTTTTCTTTGTAGTCTTATAGCTCTTTATTATGTTACTTATCCACCTTGGTTAATTTAGTTCACATTTGTCTATCAGTTGTTCTTTTACATACTTCACCTTGTCTTTCCCCATACATTCTTTTTTATGCTCCCAGTTGTTACAGCTGCAATTGTTAACTTATTTCTTCATATTTCTGCCAGCTTATTGTACATCAATAAGCAGTTACGAAAAAATATATTGCTTACCTTAGAAGCTTGCCCCTATGCCTCCCTTAACTGCATTATCCATCATTGCCCTGGGAATTGACTCTCCATCCCATTAATTGTAAAGTTTTGATGTTATATTCCCTGGGGTATGTTCCTTCCCCTTTCACAATAACCTTCTTTTCAGTCTCCGTTCTTTCCATTTATTTATTTATTGGCGCTCTTTTTCTGCAGTCACTTTCATACCCCTGTATTCCTGCCTTCCAAATCTTTGACTCTGCTTTATATCATAAATACTTAAATCTAACTTGTTAAGACAATCATTTGTCCAGCAGTTCACTTCCGAGTTACCTGAAACATCAGACATACCATCTTCCCATCTGCTTAGAACTCTCCCTTTTCTGTCTCTATATCTGTTTCTTTCTTTGTTTATTGCCTAAATCTCTATCAATTTTCCAGGCCATGTCTTACAGGTAGTTCAAATTTCTACTGTCTGTGTTGATTAGCTGAATGTGATATCTTTATTTAACCTTTTGAATATCCATATTGTGTAACCTGAACAGTCCTCCTTCCTGGTATACTTCCAGAATTGCAGGCATTTCAGTCATGCCACTGTTCCAGTCATTCTTAGTTCATTTAATACCTTCAGCATAGCTTTCCTTCTGCAGAGTGTTTCTGACTATCTTCAGCCAGCTTTATGAACATCCCTCCTAATGGGATACAGTCTTTTGTGGCCTTATTATTTCATGGATGAATGGCTGGCTGGATGGATGGAATGAAAACATGCCAAAACATGCTTTGGTCTGCTTTCTGGTGCTACTTTCCACTGTTTCACTATATGTATCCTCTCTGTTAGTATCTCTTGAGTTTCCGGTATCACAAGTGTCTCTTGTAATAGCTGTATTACAAACAACTCCACTTCATTGTCAGACAGTCTGCTTTGTATTCCAAATATCCTGGTGTTACTCCTTCTTCAGCAATTTACAAGATCATCCATGTTTTTTCCCTATCTTTTCATTATGTCTGTATGTACTGGCAATAACCAGGAGTCATCTTTGAGTGACCCTGGTGCAACGTTACTATTAAATAAATTAGGCTCATTGCCAGGTGTTAGTAATTGTATAGATCTTTGTCCTGAAGTGGGTCCAATGGACAGTCTATATCCCAATGTTATTATTAACAACATGAACAATGATAACAGTACAGAAAGGGTTGTTAGACCTAAGAACAAGACTGTTACTCAAAGTAATTCTGTTGAAACTGAAGCCCTTAATCTTATGAGAAATGGTATGATAGGGGACCTCCCTTTTCCCCTACCAGTTCGCACAGACAGGGGAGGAGGACATGTGCGATCGATGAGCAGGGGGCGCCAGAAGCGCAAATTATCCGGGGAACAGAATCAAAATCAAACTCTGAAGAAGATGTGGGGGAGGGCTTTGAATCATTAATCTTGAACATTTCCTCATTTGATCCCCAGAGGAGAGATGTGCTCTTTGCAAGGGCTTGAATTTTATACCTACATGTAAAAGTAGGATGCCTGATACTATTTTAGATCTTAAGGCTTTTTGTAGGAACATTATGCTACATTTACTATATGGTGACACCAGTTTAGGAGATATACGGTGCAATGGTGATGTACAGCATATCAATTTCAGGAGATTGAGTAGTTGCGTTCCCAGCAACCATCCATTAGTTGAAGCATACTTGAAACTTACTGAAGAGGATATTTTTAGGTTTTATGATAGCAGGAATAATCACAGGAGACACTTTAAACCTAATATTACCTATGGTAAAAGACAAGCACTGAGAGAGTTACAACCTAATAATTTTATTGTGATCCAGCCAGCAGACAAGGGTGGCCTTATTGTTGTAATGGATAAGTCCCACTGTTGTCAATCTATGACTTTAATGCTTGGTGATCGTAGTTTTTATGAGAGGATCACCATTGAGAATGTACACAGTATTATTTTGTCTGTATCTAACAGCATATTTGATGTCTTCTCTGCTCGCCTTATTACCGAGGAAGTATTTACCTATTTAAATGTAGTTAATCCCCTGATACCACTCATACAGGGGTTGCCGAAGATACATAAACATCAGACTGACCCACCAATGAGGCCAATCGTAGCAGATGGGGGGTGGGTCACAGAGCCGCTCTCGCTTTACGTTGAGAGGTTTTTGAGACCTGTTATTAACTTGAACCAGGTGGTCCTAAGGGATTCAACACAGTTTTTACTAGACCTATATGAATGTACCAAAGGTGTCCTTGATATAGAAGATGTTATTTTTGTAACCCTTGACGTACAGTCCTTGTTTACTATGATCCCTAATGAATTAAGGATTCAGTATGTCCATGAATATCTTCAGCTACATAGTGAATTGACCCCAGTACAGGTGGATTTAATCTGTCTCTTTTTAGAGACAGTTCTTGAGAATAATGTTTTCACATTTGAGGGTGATATGTACATACAGAAACATGGCGTAGCTATGGACACTTCATGTCCAATAGCTACGCCAATATGTTCCTTGCGCATTGGGAGAACACTATTTTGTTTGCCAGAGAGGAATATAGAGAGCATGTTATATTCTATCGGCGTTTTGTCGATGATTTGTTTTTACTATGGAGAGGTAGCTTGGAAGGCTTAGAAGGATTCCATCAGATGATGAATGGCTTGACCAGTTGCTTGAAGTTTACTATTAACTGGTCATACACACGTATTGAATTTTTAGACCTCTTCATAGAGAAATTACATAATCATACCATCAATACTCAGTGGCGGCTGGTGATTTCAAATTAAAGGAGGGCTGCAGGAGACAGCTGAATGGATGGGGCCAATGGGAAGGGGTGTGACCAACTAGAAAGGGGTGGAGCTATGCTCAAAACCACAACAACTGGAACTTTAATTAAATATACTGCCCTGGGTGCCAAACAGTCATTACAAGAGTCCAATCAAGACAAAATGAAGTGTAGAAGAAAAAAAATATTTCAATGCATTGGCTACATGACAACTTACTTAATATCCCGATGGAAACAGGTTGTGAGGCATGAAAAAATAAATTACTTTTTAAATACATTACTGGAATGCCAGTCAAAATCAAGTATAAAAAATCAAGCAGCACTCATCTCAAACCACTACTCCTTGCACTGCAGTTCTAATTATAATTTATATTCAGCTTTATAAAATTACCAAATAACATGCTGAAAGTAGCAATCTCTGTGATACCCACACTTGTAAAAATGTTCCTTATCCAAAAAAGACCTGCTGCCTGACACAACTATCTACTTGTTTAATGGGGAATACATGATCAAAGTAAAAAATGAACAGCAAACAAGAAACAAGCTCAAGATAAATTGCTTAAAGGATTCCTGCACAAGTTATGGACCACACATGATAAATTGGCATTCTGTTTAGTTTACGGGTAAGCCTGCAAAGATGACTGCAAGTCTCCAACAAAAGATGACTGCAAGTCTCCAACAAATGTAATGAGCTTCTGAAAATACTGTAATCCTGTCCTTTTATTACAAATACTGTCATATGCATTTCAATACCCAAGGCTTATACATTATCTAGTTATGTAAATATTCTCGGCATGGCAACAACGAAAAGGCTTTCAATGTTGGTAATTCTTTAACAGTATGCTTATTAAAGCTTACTTGCATCTTACAATCTCCGACAAGCTTACCTGATGGTCATTAAATCATTGCTACTTAAACAGAGCAACAGGGCACTGTGACAGCATGCATTTCATGAATAATAAGAAGTATAAATCAACAGTATAAAAATATGACAGAAAACCAAAACATTCTGCAAAATCAAGGACAGATGAAAATCCACGGTCGTACTTGTGGTCTACCTTGGATGGGGGAATACTCTGCACACTTACACTGCATAACTGCTCCTTGCCTTCCTTGGACACATCCAGAGCCACTACAATGGGGAGTGGGGTGCAACAAGTATGTCACAATTTGAAATGTCTCTGGCTGACAGTGAGGGCTCTGACACTCATACCTCTCAACTTCAGAGCAAGAAATCTGGACAAAGCCATACATAGAACTAGAAGTGGGACACAGGCCCAAAAATAGGACAAATTTTAAATATTGCTCTTATTAACTTAGATAATAGAACAGTAGTAGGTCTTGCATTAGTACAAATTTTCTGAAAGGTATGAAATCTGAAACTCAAATGTCTGTCATTATTTTCTAACTTCAATCTTTAATGACTTGCCACTAATTTGCCAGAAAACCACAATTTTACAGACCAAAATGTGATGCAAAAATATAAAGTTGCCACACAATACAGCTGGGAACCTGTCAAAAAAGGGACACCTTTTAATATTAACACTGTTAACTTGAGCAGCTAACAAAATAAGAGCATCTACATGCATTTCTGAAATAAAAGTAATCTATAACTCTGATCATTACAGTTATATATAATTGTAAACCCTCCACGTTTTCTTCCAAAATTGCCATTTTGAGGAGGGATTATTAGGGGAGAGCAACATTTTGAGCCAAAATTGGGGACAATGGAGAGGTTTGGATATTCCTAATTCTACAAAGCGATTTGCACATACCTCTCAACCTCTTAATGCAGGAAATCTGGACAAGGCCAAATATTTTGGGGGAACCTACAAACACTACTAAAAATTGCTCTTGTATAAACTTAAGACAGTTGATAGAATAACAGGTCTTGCATTAGCATGCATTTTTCTGAAGGTTATGATGTTTGAAACTCAATGTCTGTCATTTAGTGACTTCATTCCTAAATTATTTGCTAGAAAACCACAAATTTTATGAGGAACAAACAAAAAATAAGAAGCAAATATCTGTTCATTCTGCAAACATATGGACAACTGAGAGGTATAGTTCAACTGGGGCTGTCTGAGTTTGCTACCCCCCCTCACAAAATCATGGTCAAATGGAGCCTCCCCCCTGCAGCCATTCCAATGTCCCATTCCTTGGTTATTTTGCCCCATTTACCATAAACACTGTAATGTGCATGCTGCTTTACTTCTGCGATGATTTAGATTTCATTTGAAAGTTTTATTTTGCAATTTACAGCACAAACCCTAATAGATATCTGTTAAACAAAGCAATGCAGTCTCACAATGAAAATAGACTTAGCATTAAAACTTCTCTGCCCTTGAAACTCACATGCATTGAAACAGCATTGAAACCCACATTCAAAGAAAATACATTTTGCCAGTGGCAGATAAAGATTAACTCTGGGCTGTTTTCAAAATCACTAGGCCCCTTGAACATGAAACATGCACATGCTCTTTGATACACCTTCCTGACTGTATTACATTATATTCCTTGTACAATACAGTACAGTTGTTAGAGGGCATTTTGAATTTATTGTTTTGAACATTTTTCCAGTAAACAATGAAACAAAATGCATACACCAATGACAAAACTCGACCTTCCTGAGAACACTGGAAAATATGAAGGTCTCTCCAAACACCATTATATTGGGCGACTTCAACTACCCAAACATAGACTGGGAGCATTACTCTAGCTCCAACACCCTAGCCCAAAGGTTCCTAGAATTTATAAACTCAAATGCTATGGAACAACTTGTTACCACTCCCACAAGAGGAGAAAACATACTGGACCTGATCATCACCAACATGGGGACTCTATGCTCCAGACCAGAAGTGTATCCCTCACTGGTAAGATCAGACCATAAACTAATCTCACTGGATATTCACATCCCGACCCCACCCCTGCCCAGAAAACCACAGTGAAAAACTTCTAAAGCAAATTTCACACTCCTCAAAACCGAGGTGGAATCCTTCAAAGCCCCGGGCCTGTGGAAAATATGGCCCAGACCGCAGAATCCTTTATAAACGCATTCTATGAACACCTTCAGGAATGCATGGATCATGCAATCCCAAATAAAACCAAGACCCAATCCTCCAAAGGCAGACGTCCTGTCTGGTGGACCCCAGCCATAAACAAACTATACAATAGAAGGAGGAAGCTACTACATGATAGAGCAAAATCCCAAAAAGGGAAGGCATCTCTGATCAGTATTAGCAAAAAACTACGGGCACTCATAAAATCGTCTAAGGCCAGCTTAGAGAGAAAAATTGCACAGGACACTAAGGATAATCACAAGGCTTTCTTTAGTTATGTCAGGAACCTGGGTGGGAATTCCCAGATATGCTCAGAATTAGTCCAAAATGACAAAAAATACACCGAACCCACAGACATTGCCAACATCCTAGCTGACAGATTCAGTGCAAACTCCCCCCCCCACCAAAAGAGCAAATATCTATCCCAGCAGTGTGCTGCCCCCCTGACATCTCAGATGCTCAGGTAAGAGCCGCCCTCTCCAAAGCAAAAAACACAGCATCAATGGGACCAGACGGTGTCCCGGGCTGTGTCCTACATGAACTCCAAGAAGAGCTAAACCCAAACATAAAACTACTGTTCAATCTCAGCCTTAGTACAGGATATGTACCCAAAGAGTGGCGTACAGAAACAGTGGTCCCTCTCCACAAAGGTGGTGCCTCAGCAGATCCTGGAAACTATCACCCCATAAGCCTGACTAGCTTGATCTGCAAAGCTATGGAAAGGATCATCATGGACCTCATAAATAAAGATATCGGGGACCTACAGACACTGGATCCTATCCAGTTCGGCTGTGTTAAGGGCAGATCCTGCCTCTTAAACCTGGTTGATTTATTTGAAACAGTCACCAAGGCGATTGACGAGGGGAAGGTGGTCCACACAGCCTACCTGGACCTCGCAAAAGCCTTCGATACAATACCCCACTCGGGCATTATAGATAAGCTCACCAGCTTAAATATAAACCCCTATGTCACTAGATGGGTTGCAAACTGGCTCAAGGACAGAACCTACATGGTTAGAATTGCTGGAGCCATGTCAGACTCCAAACCAGTTACAAGTGGTGTCCCACAAGGCTCAGTCCTGGGACCTCTCTTGTTCGGTATATATTTCTTGGAGGTACAGGCCAACATGGAAGGACTGTGGCTGACCAAGTTCACAGATGACTGCAAACTAGGCACCATAATCGACTCTCCAACTGACCCAAGCATCCTCCAAAAAGGCCTCATAGAAACAGACAACTGGTGCCAGAGCCATGGCCTCAAGCTAAACGCCAAAAAGTGTATAGTCATCCCTTTGGCAAAAACAAAGTGCCCACAAAATACCACATAGGTGGTAATCCATTAAGTACGGAAAAAGTAATTAGGGACCTGGGGACCCAAGTTGATAGCAATCTCTCATTTGACAACCACTTGGCCAAAGTGGTTAGAAAAACATTTTATATAGCCCACTTAATCATGAAGGGATTCACATCTAGATCAGGGGAGGTCATCATGCCTCTTTACTCATCCCTCATCAGGCCCATAATTGAGTACACTGCCTCTTTTGGGATGTACCTTACCAGACACCTGCAGCAACTGGAAAGACCCCAAAAGTACCTCACCAAGAGGATCAAAGGGCTCAAACAGATGCCATATACTGCCTGGTTAAAGAAACTCCAGCTCTACTCAGTGGCATACCGCCTGCTTAGAGGTGATCTGTGCCTGACGTGTAAACCCATGTCCAACCTGGAATTAATGGACAGGCTGCACATCAGAAAATCCAAATCCCATTGAGCTACGCGCTCGAGAGACTTGAATCTCAGCACTGAAATAAATAGGACATGCTGGAGGGACAGATTCATAACCCAGAGGCTCCCTTCACTCTGGAATAAAATCCCAGTCCAGGTTAGGCAGAGTCCCTCATTGACTCTTTTCAAGAGGAATCTTGATGAGTGGATGGGAGATGGTAGGTTTACCCCGGGTATCACTTCTGTGTCACTGTTAGACAGAGGCACAGTATACTAACCTCGAAAAAGAGCATAGCAAAATTAATTTAAAATGGGTGGCGAAAGCCAAACACACTCTGGCTAGGCATATAAATACGCTAGGGCAGATAGCCTAGTATGAACCTATGAACCTATAAACCTAAAACTGCCCAATTCAGAAAATTTCCATCATAAAAAGTCTACTCAAACTTCTATAGTCCACCAGTATCAGTAAATATGCACAATCTCTGAAGTAGTAAAATCCACATTAAAGAAATCTGTAACTAATAAAGAGGTTGCTGCTGGCAAACAACTTTATATGTCATTGTTTCATCTACAAATAAAGTGCCTGTTGCCCTTGAAGAATAAATTGCCTATGTTGCATGCATTAAAAAAATAATAAGCTAGTAATACCGCAATAGGGAATGGATAGCAAACTGATAACAGGTTCATAGTTACTAGGTATCTTTGCCAAAAAGGACTGCAGCATCCACCCCCCTTTATAACACAGTACAGTATCAGCAATGGATCTATCTACTGTGGGAGTAGAACCCACAGCCTTCTGCATCAAAAGCAAGTACACTACCTGTTGTGCTATTAACAATGTAAGCTGACTTAGCATAAGCAACACTAAACTTTTGTTCCCCTGCAGCTCTCAGCTCCTTGTAAAATCTACTTGGCACTCAGCTATCTCTGAACTTTGCAGCACAAGAAATCTGGAAAAAGCCAAAATTTATTGGGGGGGGGGCAAAAGGTCAAAAACCAGGGACACATTTTAAGCATTGCTTGTATAATGTTGGAAAGTTGCTAGAATAAAATGCTGTGTTACCACCATACATTTCACTGCCACGTCTTGAACCGAAGGGACCCTGTGCAAAACAGTCAGAGCAACATACCACTATGCCAAATCAGCTGTTTTGTGAAAGAGGAAGACGGAAACTTAAATGGCTACCATTTAGTGAATTCAGTTCTCACCATAGCACAGTTGTCAACCTCTTAGCACAAAACACCTGAACAAAGCCAATAATGGGTGAATACAGCCCCTAAACATATTCAGTGAATTCAGTTCTCACCGTAGCTCTCAACCTATTAGCAAAAAACACCCAGACAAAGGCAGTAATGGGGGAATATAGCCCCCAAACATATTCAGTGATTTCAGTTCTTACCATAGCTCTCAACCTTAGCACAAAACCTGGATGAAGTCAATAATGGGGGGAATACAGTCCCAAAAATAGGGACAAATTTCAAATATCCATCTTATACACTTAGAAAATTGCTAGAATAAAAGCTTTTGTGTTACCATGTACTTTCTGAAGAATATGAAGTCTGATATTCAAATGTCTGTCATTTTTAACATTTGTTAACCAGGAAAGTCTGACTTGGAACAAGCCTAATTTTTAGCAGAGGCCCAGGGAGAAACACTCCAGACAGACACATGTCTTTGTAAGATGGGAGGACACTACAGGAAAGGCATACAGATGGTAAGGACCCCAGCCAAGAATCAAACCAGAGAACAAGTAGCTGTCAGGCAACAATGCTACCACTGCACCAATGCACTACTGGTTTTGCAAGGACACAAAAATACAGAAACCACAGATTTTATGAGGAACTGAACAAGTATGAGGGAAAAATCTGCAGCATTTTTACAAATGGTGGTGGATAGGGAATTCAGGCTCTTGCCACCTGGGCTCAAGGTGCAGGGTTCAAGCCTTATTCTCTACTCACCACCATGTAGCACCTGGGGCATCACATACACACACACACACACACACACACACACACACACACACACACACACACCTTACCTGGATAGATATAGATCCCTTCATTGTAACATTAAATCCACAGCCATTGGAGCACTACAAGCCTGCCTGCACACTACATCCTTCCCTATGGCTGTTGGAGCATTAAATCCACCACAGCCCGTGAAATGTTCTTCCCCCGACAAGACTCCCAGGCCTGCCAATGTTGCAGTCTGATCCCTTTCCAGCAACAGTCTATGCAGTTACAACTGCAAAGACTTCTGGGATCTCTGCTCTTGAATGTTTCCTAATCCAAACTGCTGCTGAAACAGTCTGCTCATGCTCCAGACTGTCTCAGCAGCAGTCCAGATATCGGAAATGCTGGCAGTGCGAAGGTCTGCTATTTGTGATAGTTTTTTATTTTTATTTCTTCTTTTCTATTTTCTTTTCTTTTCTTTCTTTTTTACAGCTGGGAGTGCTGCAGTCCAGCAGTCCAATAGCATGGGCCACCCCTGTCAGTACTGGTGTTTATCGTAAGACATGTCATAGAAATGCCTTTTTGTTTAGGTCCAGCATGCATACAGGTTATATATTTTGGAATGTAATTAAGGGACAAGGGATGAGAGCTTCCAGATTGAATCCTACTTTGGATGGATTTCAGGAAGAGATGGACAATTTAGAAAATAAGTTGTTAGCAAGGGGTTATGGACTTGATGAGATTAACCAACAATGGGATCACCTGGATCAGTTAAGGACCACTACAGCAAGACCTTACTTTGGACCCTTAGTTGAGACTTGTGTGTGTAATGGTAATACATCTGGTCCAGGTATAAGTGATATCAGGATTCTTCTTTTTTATACTAGCGATCATAGAGAGATTACCAGCTTGTTTGCACAGCATTGGCCCATTTTACAGGTTGATGAGGGCATTGGTAAGATTGTTGGCGATAAACCTAGGTTCTTGTTTAAGAATAGAAAAAACTTGAAAAGGTTACTTTGTTATGACAAAGGACCAAGCACAATAGGCTTTGCTCTGGGCCATACTATACCATGTGGGAAATGCAACTTCTGTTCTTTTATTAATACTTCTAGCTCGTTTCACCACCCTGACCTCTGCAGAGAATTTACCTTCCATGCTCATGCTAAATTGTATGACAGCTCATATGGTGTATTTAGCAGAGTGTGTCATCTGTAACTCATTCTACATAGGTAAGACCAATAGGGTGTTGCGTAATAGGATGAGGGAACATGTGTATCACATTAAGAAGGGGTGTGTACATAATGCACTTTCCAAACATGTTATGGACGCTGGGGAGACCCATACGTTTAGTTTTAGGGTCATTAAGACCATCTTCCCCAGTGTTAGCGAAGGTGATATTACTACCCATACAGAGCATAGGGAGACCTATTGGATTATTATGCTTCATGCAGACAGAGGGAAAGGTTTAAATGAGAGGGCTTCTATTAAGCCCTTATTGAAGAAAAGGAGACTTCTGAAGTGATTATCTGTTTTTATTTTTATTTTTCATCTTATATGATAGTGTAAATCATCCTGCTTTTTTATATTTATTTATATATGCATTTTATGTGAAATTATTAAGAGATGTGAATAACAGTGCATCTTTAAATGGTGCCTATTACTTTTGATTGACTTGTAATTAATGTGTTTTTCTGATTGGGTCTTGGTTTTTATCATGTGTTTAAATGGAGTGTCTTTCAGTAATTGTACTTGGTCTGATGAAGCTTAACTGCGAAAGCGCTTACCACTTGTTGCAATAAATACAATTTTATTTTCTCTACTGGATGATTTAGTGACTGTGTTTCTCTGCCTGGTCATTCCATTGTGATTTAATTATATTTTCAAGTTATTTACGTTTACTTCCACAATGGAGTGTTTGCCCCTTGGCCTGCACATCATATTTGTTATTTTTATCTTTATGTCTGTTTGTTGTTCAATTATTTGTTTCAAGGAGTTCACATCCTGGCTTGCTGTGATTACCTTTTCAAACAAAATACACAATTGCTCTTCCTTATATACAGTTTTAAAATAGCCAACAATTCCTGTTTTGCCCCTGCTCACTCATAGTTCTTTCTAGGTTTTTTTTTTTCCTCAGCAAACACTGTTTTTATCCAAATTTCTGCAGGCTCTGTCCAGAGTGTTGGGCTTAAGCAGCCATCTTGACTGGACTCTGTAGCACCTTCTCAGCCTTTCCACTGTTTTATTTGATTGACATTTTAACTTACCTGTCTGTTTTCTAGTTTAATTTCTTTAGCTTTATACTTGTAATTTCACTTATTCTTTATGTATCCACTGGATTTGAAAAGGTTAGGTCTCCTACTATTATTATCCATTACCTTGTTTATTATTTTATGTCACAAATGCTACTGCCTCTTTTGCCTTTTTTACTGGATCATGCAATTTACTAAATTTGCAGTCTTTAGAGCCAGATCTATGGTATAGAGTGATAAATCCCTGCCTACAACCTATGTGACCTGAGTTCAAATAGCAACTCAGGTACCTAATGGAGCAGATAAGGGAGATGTGTCCCCTCCTGGTGGAGGTGGGAAGGGACAAGTAATACCTGGTTTTCTAAGCTGTTGCACCTGGTCAAAGGAGAAGGATTTACCCATAGTAGAGATCAGTGTAGGGAAGATGTCATCTGTAATAGTCCATGTTGGTGCCAGTTACTCTTGCTGCCTCATGTGAAGGAGTGAACATGTGTGAGGCTGAGGGGAATAGGTGGTCCCTATAGTGTTGCAGGTGCTCATGTCACCACTTGGTTAGTTGGTCAATTGTAAATTTAGCTGTCCAACATTGTCAAAGGCCATAGACTACTTCAGTTCTTGAGAAAGCAATCATTTTTAGTTAAATTATACTAAGCACGGATTTGTATTTGAGGCACTCATAGTAACATTTCTCATAAGTTTCTCATATGTTTGTACTCCAGCATTCAGGCCAGAAGGCCTGCTATGAAAGCTGTCTCACAGAAGTCAACACTATGTATATCTTCCTTATTTAGTCAACACAATTAGTTTTAATCAAATATAAATTCCTAAACATTCTTATATAAGTAGGAATTTTATTCCATATCCTATCATCCCTCCCGCACTACAGACTTCTCATTTATAACTCTATCACCTCCTCTGTAGATTTTTATTCTGTCTCTACCTGATGTTATCTTAACTCATCTCACTTATTACTTCTCTCATAGCTCTATCCTACTTTCCTCTCTAGACTGTCTGTCTAAGCTACTTACAGTCATCTTAATTTTCCTTCTTGCTTCCTAAATTCCTCAACAATACCTTAGACAATGTTTATTGTATACTATAAATTGTTACATCTACCTAGATAAAGTAAACCAAATATACATCACTCTAAGCAAATCCTATATTATCCATTGTTTGTAAATGCTTTACCGGTAATATGCATTTTCAACTATCTTTTTTATGTACAGTTTATGTTCCTTTGTACTTACAACTGCTATATGAGTTTTATCATGTTTTTGTTTTGTTTTCTTTTGTATCTACTGGTGCTTTTCCCCCTGGGCCTCCATTGAAAATGGGCATCTGCCCAGTCACTACCCCAGTAAACAATTGTCAAATAAATAAAATATATGATTATGCTAATAAATTTACTCCTTATGTCTGTATTACATTTTGTTCTATGAAAATTTATATGATCACTCTTATGATTGTGAGAATTTATGGTTAGTTATAAATTAAATTGCTTGGAGAACATTACCTTTACAAATTTTATATGCAAATATGGCTTTGCCTCTGATGTATTTATAATGAAGAAAATATAATCTCAAATTCTTACATCTCTCAGAGTTGGTAAGATTTTTGAGAGAAGATGTTCCTTTGGTATATGTATTCTTTGTACTCATTCAGCCTTATTTAAGAGACTTCTAGTATAGCTACAAAAAAAGAGCTATTAAACTAAGAATAATTTATATATTTTAACTAAGTTTTCTTCATCCCTCAATGAAATAGATTTAAAAACAAGAACCATTAATTTTAATGCTCTCATCCAGACATTGTTAGCATGAGTAGGGAAAATGAAGTTTGATGCCATATGAATTCCAAGTTTGTCTCTTCAAGTGTAATACCATTAAGAGCAAGATCTTGCTGAACTGTAGGTCTTCAAATGTATATAACTTGACATTTTGAGTTAACTAAATTTTACTGCAATCAAGTTTGACCAGTTAAGAAGAACAATTAAATAATTATTTATCGATGAATTATCCCCAGTTGAATTAAATATAAATCCAAGCTTACAGTTGTCTGCATATTTTGCTAGCTAGCAGTGCCTGTTTCTGTAGCATATAGAGAAAACTAAGTTGAATGGTAGTGGCTGGGGCATATCCTGTTTGACTGGCAAGTAGTCTGAGTGAATTCCTTAGACTCATAATTAGTCAGTCAGTAACCCAACTAAGTAGATACATGTTAAAAACATAAATTGTTAATCTTGAAATTATTAAAGTAGGTGAGATGCAGCAAATGACATAGCTAGGTCTAAAATCACTACTCTTACAGTTAGAGATAAATCTAGGCTATTAATCGCTTTATTGTAAAATTCATCTTAATTAGTCAATATTGATTTTCCCAAACAAAAACAAAATGCTGATACAAGTCTAGAAATCCATTATGATTTTCAAGATCAAAGAGAAGATCCAATATACATCTCTCATAGCATTTACGTTGCATTGAGGTAAGACTACTAGGTCTATAATAACATATCTCAAATTTGCTTCCCTTTTTATAGATGGGGAAATTATAGTTTTCTTCCATGATGATGGAAGACTGCAACCCTTAAATAATTTATTAAATATGGAGTTCAGCACTAGCAGTATATTTGTTTTAATTCCTGATATTTGTATCATAGGAATGTAATCTGGTACCATTGATGTTTTAGAGTTTGCCTTGTTTAAGGCAACTATTATATGCTGTCATTTGTGGGTGTCTTGTGATGAAACAACAAAAAATCCTTTAATTTTTAAAGTTTTAACTGAGTTATGAGCTTTAGTCTCCAAATTTATATAATTATAGAATTGTTTTTTATTTCCAGCACTAGATGACAAATTTGTTTAAGAAATTACCTTTTTATTATTGAGACATTTTCTAAAGTTTGTTTATTCGATTTAATTTAGTTTTAGTCTCATATGTGAAATTCTTTCTGAATTTTTAGTGAAGGTATCTCTTTCACTTATACATTTTACACAAGGTTAGGTCTCACCAGTACAGAAGTGATAAGGTTTTCTTTGAATGTTTAAGTGAAAAAGTTTCAGAATAGTAGTTTGTAACATGGTCTCTAATGCTATATAACCACCCTCTGGCTTATGTTCAGCCAATACTGCTCACTCAACTATATTTATAAATTCAATTAAGTCCTTAAAGTTTATAACATTTAAGTAACATCTTCTGAAATCTGTATAATGCTAACTATGACCAAACAGTAAATTAAAAAACAAGAAAAAATGTATGGTCTGAGTTATCTATTGAAAAGCTGATGTGCAAGCTGGTCACTTTTGATGACATAATTGTTAGAACATGATTAAGAATATTACTTCTTGCTGTGGGTCTTCTTACTAATTTAGTTAAATTATTTGGCATAATCATATCCAAAAATTCCTGCTCAACAAAGCAGTGAGATAGATATAGGTTATCCAGTCAATTTTGGGATAATTAAAATCACCCATTAAAATGTCACCCCCTCATTTTTGAATTGAGACTCTGAATAACATTTATACTCATTGTTTGTTCATACGAAACTTTGAAAAAACGAGCTCCAGTACACCAAAATAAGCCAGTCGAGTAGTTTTTTAAGCGCTTTCAATCACTTTAATACGTGACCTTCTTCAGAAATGTTATTACTCTATACAATGACTCCTTTTAAATAATCCAACAGGAAATGACGTTTGTTAATTACTAAATTTATACTCATTGTTTGTTGTTTTAGCCACTGAAGGATTCTTATAACTGCATAATAATCTAATATTATCCTTAAAAAAATAGGCCCTGGATTCAGCAAGCAGCCGTGTAGGAATAAGTTATTCCTGCACAGCAGGGACCGTTCCTGTTCAACATGGTAGCACACCATGCATATGTATGAAGATGCGCTGCCGTGCTCTAAACCGGACATGGTTCCATGTACGAGCGCAGAGGGTGTGTGTGAGAGCAGAGCTGTCACAATATACACACCTCCTGCACTCCAGAATTGCCTTTCGGAAATTTAAAATGAGCGAGAATGCTCGTAACACCCCCCAACCTGTCAGGATAACAAATCTGGTTAAAGCCATAAGGGACAATTGTCCCTACCAAGACAAATGTTGTCAGAATAACAGATGTAGCATAAGCACATAGCGCACACCCCCCAACCCGTCAGAGTAAGGAATGTGGGCAAAGCCAAAAGGGACAATCGTCCCACAAAGCAGAAAGTTGATAGAATAACAGGTTCAGCATTAGCATGGATATCCTGAAGGGTACAAATAAAATAACACAACAAATAATTATTTTTTTTATAAATGGGATAAAGTTTAAGTGTAGCTGCGTGGGTGTGCCTGTTGCTTAGCTATGCTTAGTCCAGCTTAAACAGCACAAGAAGTTAAATAGCAAGAGATAGTCAGCATGAGCAGTGTTTCAATAGTGTAGTGGTTAGAGTGTACACTTTGTAGGCAGCCATTCCTGGTTCGATCCCCCCTATAACTAATTTGCATTTTACATGTGAAAGCAGTACATAAACATTTATTTTTATAATTAGCTACTAAATAATATATATTTGTTAACCAGAGTACTGCATTAAGTCCAGATGTGAGGTGACAGTTTAATAAAGTTGTGAAACCCCCATCTAAACACTAGTGTAGTCAGACATAAATAAATGTAATGAAAGCACATTGGGGGATGTCAGGGACAGTAAACAAATTTATAATATGTAATGAATGATGAATCAATGCCATACAGCAGATAGTCTATAAAATGAAAAATAAGCAATGCTAGACATTGCACAACTCTGCTTACCAAATGTAATCATTGTGTAAATATGACTGCTAAACAATGAGTAGCCTAGCTAAGTGGATTTGCCCACTGGTAAGCAGTGCTGAACCTGTCTCTTTAAGCACTGCCAACCTTAGCTAAGCAGGTTTGCCCATAGCTTAGCTTAGCTTAGCATATTCAAAACTGTCCAGTCACGGCAAAGGGTGGGAAATCAGCCATATTTAAACCGCACAGGTGGGAATACAGCTTATAACTAGTTGCAGCTTCCCAATGTAAGCAGTATGGTAGGAGTTGGTGAGGGCATGCACTTCCATGTGCAGAGCTGGGGCATACAGGAGTCCAAGGTCATGGTAGGACTCCTGGTACAAAACCATGATGACAGACTTCTGCAGAGCCAGTACCAAGGCTCCCAATATAAAGCAGAAGCATGGGACCATCTAGCCCGTGATCCCACCAGTGCCACTGGTCTCCCTCAGACTGCTGAGCAGGTTTGGCACCACTATGCTGACTAGAAGTGGAGAAAGAGGGAGCTCTTGGATGAGTGGGTCCAAGAAGCAAGGCAGAGGGGTGATGTCCCAGCAGTGGGTAAGTACTCATACCAATAACAGTTTACTAATGTCCAGCCTGACTATATGATGGATAGGTATGCCTAAATATTTCTCTATTTCCCTTACAGCTGCAGCTGAACTGGCTGTGAATCAGGAAGTCCATGCTAGTAAGTTGCAAAGGCTGTGTCATGAGGCTAGTAAGTAACAATCCTGCTTGTAGTAGTCATACCAAATAAATATAAAGGAGTAGAATGCCATCTGGCAGTATAAAAAATATGTATGGTTTGTACTGAATTAACCAGACAATATGACAATAATAGTCCCATATAGGTCATATTTAAATAAAACTGTAGCTGCCTGGCAATACAGCTCTAAATCCTGGACTGAGGTTGTGTTTATTCTGGTATTGTATGGCATTTATTGTTGCATTTTCTGAATAGTAATGTTGTGTTAACCACTGTTACCCACACTGTGCTACATAAAAAATGTCTAGGAATGTCTGTATAAGACTGTTGTAAGTACAAGATCAGACTGTACAACCAAAAGAGACTTAGACAGAAAACACTGAAAAGAAATATAGCAATATCCAAATAGCACACTCTGCTGAAACTTAAAATTGTTGTATTTTTAGCAGACACAGCCATGGTTCGAATCCTGAGAGTGGTAGTAAGCTGTCTGTATAATCATACTTCTCAACTGTATAGATTTTTTTTCAGAATGTCCAGATAATTGGCTCATATTTTCTGCCTGTTCCTCTGTCCCCCTGGCAAATCAGTGGGAATGATCTCAGAATTTTAGTCACTAAATAATAACATACATTTGATTTTCAGACCTCAAAACCTTCAGAAAATGTATATTTAAAAAAATCCTGTCACTCTAGTAACTCTGCAAGTTTATGATATCAATATTCAAAATATGTCCCTATTTGTATCCCCATGTTGTCAAGCTTTGTCCAGAGTGTGTGCATTAAGAGATTGAGAGGTATGTACATAATACTCATAAGTTCATAAGTAGGTACTAAGCTATCGGCCCAAGGGCCTAAGTAAGCCTAGCCAACAAGTTTCTCTGGCTTATGCCACCCAAGCAAGTTATTTTCCTGTGCCCCTGTTGAACAGAGCCACAGAAGTGATCCCCAGGGTGCATTTCCTATTTACCATCCACTCATCAAGATTTTTCTTGAAGAGTGCTAATGAGGAACTTTGCTTGATATAGATGGGCAGCTTGTTCCAGAGTATGGGAAGTCTCTGGGACAGGAATCTATCCCTCCAGCATGTCCTGTTTATTGTGGTGACAAGGTTTAGGTCCCTAGAGCGTGTAGCTCAGAGGGTTTGGGATTTCTTTAGGTGTAGCATGTCCAACGGCTCTGGGTTTGACATTGCTTTATATGTTAGGCAGAGATCAGCTCAGAGAAGGCGATATGCTATGGAGTAAAGTTGGAGTTTTGTGAGACGATCAGTGTAGGGCATCTGCTTGAGACTAGTAATCCTCTTTGTGAGGTACTTCTGTGGCCTTCCCAGCTGCTGCAGATGTCTTGTGAAGTACATTCCAAAAGGGGCATTGTACTCTATAATGGGTCTAATGAGTGTCGAGTAGAGGGGAACAATGACCTCTTTTTCCTGGATGAGAACCCTTTTGTGATGAGGTGTGCCACGTAGAAGGATTTCCTGACTACTCTGTGGTGATGTGATTATCAAAGGAGAGACTACTGTCCACCTGGGTCCCAAGGTCTCTTATCACACATTCAGCATTAAGTAGACTGCCACCTATTTGGTAGTTCATGGGTACAGAGTTTTTACCAAAGGGGATGACAATGCACTTTTTGGCATTGAACTTGAGGCCATGGCTCTGACACCAGGCATCTGTCTCAGTGAGGCCCTTCTGTAGGATGTCCACATCATTTGGGGACTCGACTATGTCTCCTAGTTTGCAGTCATCTGTGAACTTAGTTAGCCAAAGGCCTTCTGTGTTAGCCTGTACTTCAGAGAAGTAGATACCAAACAGGAGAGGTCCCAGGACTGAACCCTGTGGTACTCCACTTGTCACTGGTTTGAAGTGAGATTTGGAGTCTGCAACTTTTACAGTGTGGGTTCTGTCAGTGAGCTAGTTGGCAACCCATCTTGTGACGTAGGGATTTATACCTAGTTTAGTCAGTTTAGCTATAATTCCAGAATGGGGAATTCTGGAATAACTCGGAATCTAGGAATATGTGTAGAAACAGTTAGGTAGTGTTATCAAATATTCCCTCCACAGGTCTATCAGATAAGAAAACTGTGTCTGTCAATAAAGATTTAAATCCTGGACTGGTATTGTTTACTCTGGTATTTTATGGCCTGACATGTAGCATTCAGTAACATCTGATATCAGAATAGTACTGTTGTGTCAACCACTGTTTCTCACACTGTGCTACATAAAAATATGTCTAGGAATGTCTGTATAAGACTGTTGTAATTACAAGGTCAGAGTGTACAACCAAGACAGACTTAGACAGAAAACACCAAATGAATAGACAACAATATCCAAATAGCACACTCTGCTGAAACTTGCATTGTTGTGTTTTTAGCAGACATAGCCATGGTTTGAATCCTGGGAGTGGTAGTAAGCTGTATGCATAATCATACCTCTCAACTATACAGATTTTTTCAGAATGTCCAGATAATTGTGTCATATTTTCTGCCTGGTCCTCTGTCCCCCTGGTAAATCAGTGGGATGATCTCAGAATTGTAGTCACTAAATAATGACATACATTTGATTTTCAGACCTCAAAACCATCAGAAAATGTATATTAAAACAAATCCTGTCTCTCTAGCAACTCTCCAAATTTATGAGAGCAGTATTCAGAATATATCCCTATTTGTACCCCCATGTTGTTAAGCTTTGTCCAGAGTGTGTGCATTAAGAGATTGAGAGGTATGTGCATAATATTAATTCAGAATCTAGGAATATGTGTAGAAACAGTCAGGTAGTGATAACAAACATTCCCTCCACAGGTCTACCAGGTAAGAGATGTAGAATTTAACTATAAAACAGTTGAAGTATACACTGTGTACAAATATACCACTGCCCAAACCAAGGCCATAGGGTATTGTAATAATACCTGTACATTAATGATTAGAGCAATGATCATTAAAGTTGTGAGTCCTACAATGATATATAAGTTAACTGACATCTCTCCCCTCCCACCATATCTGCAATAATAATCTAAATACACAAATCAATAGGTATGTTTACACCAAACCTACTGTTGAGACATACAGGTTCATAAGTAGGTACTAGGTTATCTGTCCGAGGGCATTTATAAGCCTAGCCAGAGTATGTCGGCTTTCGCCGCCCCATTGATTAATTAACTGAGCCTCTGTCAAGCAGAGCCAATGAAGTAATGCCAGGGGTGTATTTTTTGTTACCCATTAATTCGTCAAGGTTTCTCTTGCAGAGTGTCAGTGAGGGGATCTGCCTGATGTAATTTGGAATTTTGTTCCAAAGCATGGGGAGTCACTGTGACAGGAATCTATCCCTCCAGCATGTTTTATTTATTGTTGTGGCGAGGTTTAGCTCACTAGAGCACGTGGCTCGCAGTGACTTGAATTTATTTAGGTGGAGCATGTTCATCAATTCTGAATTGGACATGGCTTTGTAAGTCAGGCAGAGATCACCTCTGAGTAAGTGATATGCCACTGAGTACAGCCGGAGTTTTTTCAGTCGGGCTGCATAGGACATATATTTGAGACCAAGTAATACTCTTGGTGAGGTACTTTTGTGGTCTTTCTAGCTGTTTGAAAGTGTCTTGTGAGGTACATCTCAAATGGCGCATTGTACTCTATGATGGGTCTAATGAGTGATGAGTAGAGGGGCACTATAACCTCTTTATTTCTAGATGCGAGCCTTTTAGTAGTTAGATGGGCCACATAGAAGGATTTCCTAACTACTTTAGCAATATGATTGTCAAAGGAGAGATTACTATCTACCTGGGTCCCCAGATCTCTTATTACCTCTTCTGTATTAAGGGGGCTGCACCTATGTGGTAATTCGTGGGTGTTTAGTTTTTGTCAAACGGGATGACTATGCATTTTTTGGCATTTAGCTTGAGGCCATTTGGAGGATGTCCGTGTCAGCCGGAGAGTCAATTATGGCTACTAGTTTGCAGTCATCGGCGAACTTCGTTAGCCATAGCCCTCCTGTGTTTGCCTGTACTTCTGAGAAGTATATGCCAAACAGTAGGGGTCCCAGGACTGAGCCTTGCGGGACACCACTTGTGACTGGTTTAGAGCAGACCTGGAGCCCGCTATTCTTACCGTGTGAGTTCTGTCTGTAAGCCAGTTGGCAACCTATCTCATGACGTAGGGGTTTATGTTCAGGCTGGTGAGTTTTTCTGTAATACCCGAGTGGGGAATGGTGTCAAAAGCCTTGGCAAGGTCAAGGTAGGCTGTGTGAACCACCTTTCCCTCATCTATGGCCTTGGTGACTGTCTTGAAGAAGTCAACCAGGTTTAGTAGGCATGATCTGCTCTTAACAAAGCCGAAGTGGGATGGGTCAAGTGTTTGGAGGTTCCCAATGTCTTTGTTAATGAGTTCCATGATGATGCACTCCATAGCCTTGCAGACAAGGCTAGTCAGGCTTATGGGGCGATAGTTACCAGGGTCAGTTGTGACTTTTCCTTTGTGGAGAGGAATAACCGTTGCTGTGCGCCATTCTATGGGCACATAGCCTGTGGAGAGGCTGATGGTAAACAGCGTGTTTAGGTGGGGGGGTTAGTTAGTTCTGTAGTTCATGCAAGACACAGCCTGGGACACCATCTGGTCCCATTGACGATGTGTTTTTGGCTTTTGAAAGGGCTGTTTTCACCTGTGCGTCTGTGATTTTTGGGACACTACACTTTTCCGGTATTGTTGTGGGCCATTTTGGAGGCGAGAGGGGGGTGAAGTTTGCACTGAATCTATCTGCCAGGATGTTAGCAATATCAGTAGGTTCAGTATATTTTGTGCTATTTTGCACTAGTTCAGTGCATATCTGCGAGTTGCCACTTAGCTTCTTAACATAGCTAAAAAAGGCTTTGTGGTTATCTTTTGAATCCTTGGCTATTTTTCTTTTGAAGTTAGCCTTGGATGATTTCATGAGGGACCTCAGTTTTGTACTGATACTGATCAGGGATGTCTTTCCTTCTTGGGATTTGCTTATTTTCTGAACTACTTTCCTCCTTCTATTGTATAGCCTGTTTATGGCAGGGGTCCACCAAACTGGTTTCCTTCTCTTAGAGGAGTGAGTCTTGGTTTTGCTAGGGATGGCATGATCCATGCTTCCTTGTAGGTGCTCATAGAGTGCATTTGTAAAGGTTTCTGCATCTTGAGCAGTTATCCTTTAGTGTGGGGGCTGTGAAACTTGCCACCTCTGTCTTAAGTAAGGTGAAGTTTGCTTTAGAAAAGTTTTTACTGTGGTTTCCTTAGTTGGGGGTGGTGGCGTAGACATCCAGAGTGATTAGTTTATGGTCTGATCTAACCAGTGACGGGTTGACCTCCGGTGTGAAACACCTGTCGCCCATGTTGGTGATGACCAGGTCCAATATGTTTTCACCTCTGGTAGGGGAGTGTGCCAACTGATCTAGGGCATTTGAGTTGATGAATTCCAGGAAGCGCTGGGCCTGGGAATTTGTACTCGAGTAGTTTTCCCAGTGAATGGTAGGGTAATTGAAATCACCCAATATCAGAGTATTTGGTAGGGCCTTCATGTTTTCCAGTGTCTCCAGAAAGGTGGAGTGGTGGTCCTGGGTCATGGAGGCTGATCTGTAGCAGGCCACAATTTGCATTGCAGATTTAGCCGATGTTAGTTGCACATGGATGATCTCAGAGGTATCATGCTGCACCACTAACCTGAAGGTGTAGGTATCCTTGATGAATATGAATACACCCCCTCCTTTTGTGTTTCGGTCTATGTTCTGTGGCCGAAACGTGTGGTATGAGTTGTTGCCCGGTAGTGCTGGGTGCTTTCTGGAGCCTTGAACCAGGTTTCAGTTACTGCACAGATGTTGATGTTCTCCTTACTGAGGAGTGTTTTGAGCACGTGCATTTTGAGATTTAAACTCCTGGCATTGAGTAGCATAACCCTCAGTTTTTTGTTAATTGTGCTGTTTACGGAGGTGGGCTTGACTTTTGAGCCTTGCATAAAAAGGCACTATGGGGGCAGCAAGAGCCTTGGCCAGTATTCGAAAGCCTAGGCATGACAGGTGCAAGCCATCTCTTGCGAAGTACCGCGGCTTATCGAGCATGTCGTCCCAGGCTGACAGACACTGGATCCCCTTGCAAAGCTTAGTCAGTTGTTGAAATTGATCATTTTTTCTTTATACTGAGGTATCATTCTTGGTGAGGGCAGGATGCTACTCAGGGTTAGGGTCATACCAGCCTGGGCTACATGATCAGAGAGCTCTTCCATGTCTCTTTTCATGTAGTCCAGGGAGGTACATCTCAGGTCATTCACATCAACATGAACAATGACAGAGTCATATTTGTACTTGTTCTGGAGTGACCTGAGTGCTTGTGTTATGTGGCAGATTCTGGCTCCCGACAGGCAGCTAACAGTAACCTTCTGCTTGTCCAGCCTAGTGAGTGGGACGTCAGTGTGCCTGACTATAGAGACACCTATTACTAGTGTGTTAGGTATGTTATTTCGCCTTAAGGGCTGTGATTGTGCGGCACACTGATTTTGTGTTTTATGTGTTGTCTGATTTGTGACAGGAAGTGCAGGTTGTTTGCGTGTCTGCTTTGGAGGTCTCTGATGCTTTTGCAGGTTTTTATTTAGAGCCTCCAAGTATGATGTTGTGTATTTATGTGTATTTTTTGTCAGTGCTGTTTTAGTAGGTCTGTGTGCAGCTGGAGTTGTGGTGCAGGTGTTAACCTTCTCCTCTTGACTGTCTGTTCCAGTCTTGGGTGGAGACAGCTTAACTCCCAGTTTGGCTGTATAATTGCATCTCTCGCATGTGTTAGTGTTTTGTGGTAGGAGGAGAGGGTTGTCTGTGTACATGAGGCAGTGTAACATTGCCTCAGGATACCCAGATTCACCAGCTGGACTGGAGAGCGCACCTGAAGTTGCCCTTTGGTCATGCCTGAATAGTAGGGTGAGCTGCTTAGTCGCTTGGTTGCTGAGGGGTGAATAAAGAGCCTTGCCCCACTGGGCAATCAGTGTCAGGGTATATTAGTGCTTGCTATTAGGTCTGAGCAAGTGCTGGGCTGTAAGATGCTTTTTGAGTGCTTAGGTTGAGAGTTAGACTAGTTTCAAGAGAAAAACTGAAGAGAAGACTTAGTGGAGCCGGCAATAATTTAATTGTAGCTAACCGGCACTGCCCAGTGCACAAAACCTTGCAAACGTGGTTTTTATAGTAGGGAAATGAAAGAGATAGAAATTGGCCCAAAATGGCCAATAAACTACTAATGTCTGGGCTGGAACCACTCCTCCAGGGACAGATAGGTTGCTCAAAGCTCCCCTCTCTCACAGGTGAATAGAGAAACTTCCTTCTATCCAAGTAAGGTATGGGCAACTCAGAAACTAGTATCACAGCCCTGAATTCAGCACTAGCCTAAAAACTAGACTATACTCGCTTAGAAAGGCAGGAAACAAGGATTATTTTTTTCTTTTTTTTGTTTTTCTTTTGAAAAGATAAGGCAAAAACAGTAAAAAATACACTTAAGACAGCTTTAAATGACTACAAACAATCAGAAAAGGCTATTGCTCTTTAGTGTGTAGCCTACAACAGTTAAACAAATTATTTAAATAAAAAACAACTTTTTAAAAGTGCAGACAGTCAAATGAGTACAATATGTGAAAAAACAAGCTTTAAATCACAATAAATGCTGGAAAATCTGCGATTAGGCAGAAAACAGTTAAGTACAGCAAGAAAGTACAGAAAACTGATACTTAATCACTCCAAAGTCTCTTTCCTAAGTTAGAAGGCTTGTATCAGTTTAAGGCTTTCTAGTGCTACCAGTAGGTTAGTTACAGGAAAGATGGGAAACAAGCGCAGATGTGGTCTTTTAAACCAGAAAGTTGAAAGAGACAGACAAATTGTACAAATGATCAATAAACTAAAATTTCTGGGCCAAGAACCTCTCCTCTTGTGGTAAACAGGCAACCTAGTGTTTACCACTCCCACTGATAAGCTAGAAGGCTTTTCTCCAACACAGAAAGGCTTGCGGGGCTCAGAAGCTTTCCAACAGTTCTGGATACAGCAACTCTGTATCTGGACTAGGCTAGTTACAGGAAAGGTGGGAAACAAGCGCAAGTGTGGCTTTTAAACCAGAACATTGAAAGAGATGGAAAAAACTGCCCAAATGGCCAATAGCTACAATTTCTGGGCCAGGAACCACTCCTCTTGTGGTAGATAGGCTACCTAATGCTTACCACTCCCACTGATAAGCTAGAATACTTCCCTCCAACACAAAAAGGCTTGGGGGGCTCAGAAGCTTACAAAGAGTCCTGGAATACAACAAATCTGTACCTGGACTAGACTAGTTACAGGAAAGGCGGGGCACAAGTACAAACATAGGCTTTTAAGCCAGCAAGTTGAAAGAGATGGAAAACTGCCCAAATGGCCCAATAAACTACAATTTCTGGGCCAAAACTCACTCTTCCCATGGAGGATAGGCTACTGAGTGCTTACCACTCCCACTGATAAGCTAGAAGGCTTTCCTCCTACACAGAAAGGCTTAGGGGCTCAGAAGCTTACTAGCAATCCTCTGTAACTGGACTAGGCTAGCTATAGGAAAGGTGGTAAACAGGCACAAGTGCGGCATTCAAACCAGAAAGTTGAAAGAGATGGAAAAAACTGCTCAAACAGCCAATAGCTACAATTTCTGGGTCAGGGACCACTCCTCTTGTGGTAGATAGGCTACCTGATGCTTACCAATCCCACTGATAAGCTAGAAGGTTTCCCTCCACACAGAAAGGCTTGGGGGGCTCAGAAGCTTACAAATAGTCCTGGATACAGCAAATCTGTACCTGAACTAGACTAGTAACAGGAAAGGCAGGAAACAAGCTCAAACACAGTCTTTTAAATCAGAAGGTTGAAACAGATGGAAAAGCTTCCCAAACGGCCAATAAACTATAATTACTGGGCCAGAAACTACTCCTCCTGTGGTAGATATGTTACCTAGTGCTTACCACTCCCACTGATAAGCAAGAAGGTTTCTCTCCAACACAGAAGGTCTTGGGGGGTTCAGAAGCTTACCAAACGTCCTGGATACAGCAAATCTGTACCTGGATTGCGCTAGTTATAGGAAAGGCAGGGACCAAACGCAAAACAGACTTTTAACTAGAAAGTAGAAAGAGATGGAAAAACTGCCCAAATGGCCAATGAAGTACAATATCAGGGCTAAAACCCACTCTTCCCATTGTAGATTGGCTACCTGGTGCTTACCACTCCCACTGATAAGCTAGAAGGCTTCCCTCCAACACAGAAAGGCTTGGGGAGCTTAGAAGCTTACCAACAGTCCTGGATACAGCAAGTCTGTATCTGGACTTGACAAGTTACAAGAAAGGCAGGAAACAAGCTTAGAATGTTTTTTTTTGTTACAGAAAATCAGCTAAAACAGCAGTAAATACAACTGAAATTGTAGTGCAGGCCAGCACACCCGAGCGTGTAGCAACACTACAGCAAATACAGTTCAAATAAATGCAATTAGATGAACAAATTACTAAAAAACAAGTGCAGAAGGCAGTAAATTAGAAGGCTACTAACAAGCAGTAATAAGTGCAGAGTAAGAGTGACTGAACAGATAGCACGCAGAAGAGCAACTAAGGCAGTTACAGTAAGAGCAGATGAATAAGATATATATATATATATATATATATATATATATATATATATATATATATATATATTTTTTTTTTTTTTTTTTTTTGAGGGAAGGAACAGAGCAGGATTAAGAGGCTAAAGAGGTTGTCCTTCGCAAATGCTCTCTTTGTACACAGTAGGAGTGCCTGAAATCAGAATATGATCTCACTGCACTCAGTTGAGTGAGCAATAAAATTAATAAATTAAATACAATAGTATATGCAAAATATCAGATAAAAGTGTACTTAAATTCACTTATATGTCCAGCTGATTTCAGGAAGATGTTAGCCGGCCAAAGCTCTGATATTAAGCAGAGATAACTCAAAATGTACCACTTATACAAGGCAAGATAGGATGTTAGTAATGATCTGAAACTACCCCCCACTGCTATCAATGGCTACACAGAAATTCTAAAAAGTACTCTGAAGAGAGACAGCCACAACTTCAGTTGAGTTAATACTCAGTGAAAATACAAATAAATAAATTAAATACAATACTATATGCAAAACAGCAGATAAAAGTGTACTTAAATTCACTTATATGTCCAGCTGATTTCAGGTAGATGTTAGCAAGCCAAAGCTCTGATATTAAGCAGAGATAATTCAAAATGTACCACTTATATAAGGCAAGACAGGATGTTAGTGATGAGCTGAAACTACCCCACACTGCTATCAATGGCTACACAGAAATTCAAAAACGTACTCTGTAGAGAGACAGACACAACTTCAGTTAAGCTAATATTCAGTGAAAAACACAAATACATAAATTAAATACAATACTATATGCAAAAGAGCAGAATAAAGTGTACTTAAATTCACTTATATATCCAGCTAATTTCAGGTAGATGTTAGCTGGCCAAAGCTCTGCTATTATGCAAAGATAACTCAAAATGTACCACTTCTATAAGGCAAGACAGGATGTTAGTGATGAGCTGAAACTACCCCCCACTGCTGTCAATGGCTACACAGAAATTCTAAAAAGTACTCTGTAGAGAGACAGCCACAACTTCGGTTGAGTTAATATTCAGTGAAAAACACAAATAAATAAATTAAATACAATAGTATATGCAGAAGAACAGATAAAAGTGTACATAAATTCACTGATACGTCCAGCTGATTTCAGGTAGATGTTAGCCAGCCAAAGCTCTGATATTAAGCAGAGATAACTCAAAATGTACCACTTATATAAGGCAAGACAGGATGTTAGTTATGCGCTGAAACTACACCCCACTGCTATCAATGGTGAAACAGAAATTCTAAAAACTACTCTGTAGAGAGACAGCCACAGCTTCAGCTGAGTTAATATTCAGTGAAAAATACAAATAATTAAATTAAATACAATACTATATTATATGCAAAAGAGCAGATAAAAGTGTACTTAAATTCACTTATAAGTCCAGCTGATTTCATGTAGATGTTAGCCAGCCAAAACTCTGATATTAAGTAGAGATAACTCAAAATGTACCACTTATATAAGGCAAGACAGAATGTTAGTTATGCGCTGAAACTACCCCCCCCACCACTGCTATCAATGGTGAAACAGAAATTCTAAAAATTACTCTGTAGAGAGACAGCCACAACTTCAGTTGAGTTAATATTCAGTGAAAAATACAAATAATTAAATTAAATACAATACTATATGCAAAAGAGCAGATAAAAGTGTACTTAAATTCACTTATACGTCCAGCTGATTTCAGGTAGATTTTAGCCGGCCAAAGCTCTGATAGTAAGTAGAGATAACTCAAAATATACCACTTATATAAGGCAAGACAGGATGTTAGTGATGAGCTGAAACTACCCCCACTGCTATCAATGGCTACACAGAAATTCTAAAAAGTACTCTGTAGAGAGACAGCCACAACTTCAGTTGAGTTAATATTCAGTGAAAAATACAAATAAATAAATTAAATACAATACTATATGGAAAAGAGCAGATAAAAGTGTACTTAAATTCACTTATACGTCCAGCTGATTTCAGGTAGATGTTAGCTGGCCAAAGCTCTGATATTAAGCAGAGATAACTCAAAATATACCACTTATATAAGGCAAGACAGGATGTTAGTGATGAGCTGAAACTACCCCCACTGCTATCAATGGCTACACAGAAATTCTTAAAAGTACTCTGTAGAGAGACAGCCACAACTTCAGTTGAGTTAATATTCAGGGAAAACACAAATAAATAAATTAAATACAATACTATATGCAAAAGAGCAGATAAAAGTGTACTTAAATTCACTTATACATCCAGCTGATTTCAGGTAGATGTTAGCCGGCCAAAGCACCAATATATGTCCTACTGAAATGTGGTTCTATTAATGTTCCATGTTGAAATACTATGATTGGTGGCCTGTTGCTATCAGTGTAACCTGCATGCCATTGTAATGGCCACTTTGGTTCCATGTATGCATGTGTTCTGTTTGCTATGCAACTGTTCCAAATCTGGTGTTTTGGGTTAATGGGAATATCTATGCATGCTATTACAACTAATCCCAGATTGTGTTGACTATTACTAACTCACATATGTTTTAAAACTGCAACACCATAGGACATTTGGGAAGGTCGGTCCCAGTGGAACCACCTCTCCCACCACATCTGGCCATGGCTCTGGGTCCCAACACATCTGGGATCCACCCTGGGACCTCCTCATCTGCTGGTCCTGCACCACCTTTGGGTGGAACCACCTCAGGGGATGGGTCTCTTCCCCCCCAGGAGTGGGCGCGGACAGGATCCTGTCACCCGAAGTCAGGTCTGGGGATTGGATTGCAGCAAGCTCCAAAAGGAGTTTGGAGATTTGCTATGCCAGCTTGAGGGCTGCATGGCACATTTAGAGGGTTAGCCTGTCCCTCCTGCTCAGCCCACAGCACAGCCACCTTTGGGCACTTGAAGGTGCAGTGGTGACTGCCCATGGGTGGGGATCTCAGTCCCACTGTTTCCATTTGGGGGCTTATGGGTTTCCGATTTCCAAACACCCCTCCCTGTCCAAGGTCTTTACCCCCCACACGTGTCATATACCACCCCTATATGCTGTCTTGTCTGTCTTCCTACCCAACCTATCTCCTCAAATATACCTAATATCCTTCCCCAACATCCCACTCTCACCTTAAAAAAAGGGCAATCTGTCCCCCCTCAAAAAAATTTTGCCCCGTATTATATAGCTGTCCATTTTTCACACGTGTCCACTGGACACATGTAATCTGGTCTAATTGGCTTCACAACACGTTATTGTTGTCCTCACCCCTCTCTCAGGGGTTTGAGTGTCCAAATCTACTTCCAAATTCAGTATATATGCAAAGCTGTTGCTGTAGAAAAAATGGACAGCTATGTACCTTCCCTACACCCATCCTGCACATCCCTAGCTACTTTCCCTATTGTCTTTCCCTCTGCATGCCCCCTTTTTCACCACTTTCTTATCACCCATTTTTTCTTTTCTTTTAAAGAAATTAGCGTGGGGTAATGGGGACTAAGCACTTTTAAGCAGTAGTAAGCCAGGATTAAGCCTGTTTGTGCAGCACTAAGCAATGCCTACACAGAATAATCACTTTTAGGCTGCCTGTAAGCTTATTTAACTGGAGGTTAGTATTGCTTACCACCACGCAAACCCACGCAAATCCTCTTACAACTGCTCAAAAGTGCCTTAATCACTCTGTATCCAACAGCCCTTGCTCTGTCCAGCAACAAAATATTCAACCCTTACAAGTCTCACACCCAGGATCCTGCACACCATAGCCACAATGATTTACCACTAAGCCATTTGAGCTGTACATAAGTGTGATGCTTTCTCAAACATATCATGCAGCACAGTCATTCAACAGTAGGGAAAATGTATTTATATATGTAGGTGTATATATGTATATGTATGTATGTGTATATATATATATATATATATATATATATATATATATATATATATATATATATATATATATATATGTAGACATACATGTTTATATATATATATATATATATATATATATATATATATATATATATATATATATATATATCTATATATACATATGTCGACCATACAAGTAAAACATAAAAAACAAAAAAACTTACCTTAATGCTGCTAGCAGGGCCCCCCCCCCCCCGGGACTTAAATATACCAACTCTGAGATTGCACTACAGTGCGAAAGTGGAAATCTTTCCATTCCACACTGGAGGGAGATTCCAGTTCCCCATGGTCGACATTTCAAATGTCGATCATGTGGTCTCGGCCATATGAATGTTGACATTGTGAAATGTCGACCATTCGAAGGGGATATATATATATATATATATATATATATATATATATATATGTATTGGATTCGCACATTGGATCCACACTCTGAACCTCTCACTGCAAAACATCTGACTAAAGGCACTGTTAATGGGGGTGAAGGGGCCCAAAACAAGGATCTCTTCTAATTATTGCCATTATCCCTTCCTCCACACCTGAAGTTATCTGCCTTGCAACACGACAACCAGAACTTTCAAGTTTTGAACCCAGGACTCCACACAACATAGGCACAAC
This sequence comes from Protopterus annectens, assembly GCF_019279795.1. NCBI lineage: Eukaryota > Metazoa > Chordata > Ceratodontiformes > Protopteridae > Protopterus > Protopterus annectens. The sequence goes on along the minus strand of NC_056728.1, from coordinate 1,140,404,668 downwards.
AGGTTACCAGTAAGCCATTTCACCTGTAAGATGTCAGGATGATTTCTCTAACATATCATGCAGAGCAGTCAGTCTACCATAGGGAATGTACAATGTGGAAGCACTAAACATTCCAATGATACATATACACACACACACATACACACATATATATATATATATATATATATATATATATATATATATATATATATATATATCAAGAAATCCGAAGTTCCCAAAGTATGTATAAACCAAAAATGTATAGGAAGCAGAAACAAAGTCTATGTGAAAACGCTGTTATTTAACTTTCCAGTAAATTGCGTTTCAGTAACAGTTGAAAGCATGTGAGAATGTTCAGTTGCTTACTCAAATATAAATATGCTGGTTTCTAATTATTTTCTTTACAGGCATTAAGTATGCCAATGTCCAAAGTGAAAAACAGACCTTAAAACGCTATTGTAGTGTTTTCAGTAGTAGCGTTGTATTAATCTTGCACATATATATATGAATTTACAACTTCCCACAAGCTTTTTCAGAGCATGGACATTGGCATACTTAATGCCTGTAAAGAAAATAATTAGAAACCAGCATATTTATATTTGAGTAAGCAACTGAACATTCTCACATGCTTTCAACTGTTACTGAAACGCAATTTACTGGAAAGTTAAATAACAGCGTTTTCACATAGACTTTGTTTCTGCTTCCTATACATTTTTGTTAAGGGACTGGTTTATACATATATATATATATATATGTATATATATATATATATATATATATATATATATATATACATATATATATATATATATATATATATATATATATATATATATATATATATATATATATATATCTATATATATATATATCTATATATATATATATATATATATATATATATATATATATATATATATATATATATATATATATATATATATATATATATATAAAAACACACACACATATGTATAGGTTCATAGGTTCATAGGTAGGTACTAGGCTATCAGCCCAAGGGCCTACGTAAGCCTAGCCGGCAAGGTAACATAGCTTACGCCACCCAAGAAAGTTATTTTCCTGTGCCACTGTCCAGCAGAGACACAGAAGTGATCCCCAGGGTGTATTTCCTATTTCCCATCCACTCATCAAGATTTTTCTTGAAGAGTGCTAATGATGAACTTTGCTTGACATAGATGGGTAGCTTGTTCCAGAGCATAGGAAGTCTCTGTGACAGGAATCTATCCCTCCAGCATGTCCTGTTTATTGTGGTGACAAGGTTTAGGTCCCTAGAGCATGTAGCTTGGAGGGATTGGGATTTCTTTAGGTGTAGCATGTCCAACAGCTCTGGGTTTGATATAGCTTTATACGTTAGGCAGAGATCACCTCGGAGTAGGCGATATGCTACGGAGTAAAGCTGGAGTTTTTTGAGGCGGTCAGTGTAGGGCATTTGTTTGAGGCCAGTAATCCTCTTTGAGGGGAGTAGAGGGGAACAATGACCTCTTTTTTCCTGGAAGAGAACCCTTTTATGATGAGGTGTGCCACGTAGAAGGACTTCCTGACTACTGTGGTGATGTGACTATCAAAGAAGAGACTACTGTCCACCTGGGTCCCAAGGTCTCTTATCACGCATTCAGTGTTAAGTAAATTGCTGCCTATGTGGTAGTTCATGGGTACAGAGTTTTTACCAAATGGGATGACACTGCACTTTTTGGCATTGAGCTTGAGGCCATGGCTCTGACACCAGGCATCTGTCTCAGTGAGGCCCTTCTGTAGGATGTCCACATCATTTGGGGACTTGACTATGGCTCCTAGTTTGCAGTCATCTGCGAACTTCATCAGCCAGAGGCCTTCTGTGTTAGCCTGTACTTCAGAGAAGTAGATACCTAACAGGAGAGGTCCCAGGGCAGAACCCTGTGGCACTTCACTTGTCACTGCCTTGAGGTCTGATTTGGAGTCTGCAACTTTTACAGTGTGGGTTCTGTCAGTGAGCCAGTTGGCAACCCATCTTGTGACATAGGGATTTATACCTAGTTTAGTGAGTTTAGCTATAATTCCAGAATGAGAGATGGTGTCGAAAGCCTTGGCGAGGTCAAGATAGGCTGTGTGAACCACCTTACCCTCATCCACGGCTTTGGTGACTGTCTCAAAGAAGTCGATCAGTTTCAGGAGGCATGATCTGCCTTTCACAAACCCAAATTGGGTGGGATCCAGAGTTTGGAGGTTACCAATGTCTTTGTTTATGAGTTCCACGATGATACGTTCCATGGCCTTGCAGACCAAGCTCTTCAGGCTAATAGGTCGATAGTTCCTGGGATCAGTGTTGGCTTCCCCTTTCTGGAGTGGGATAACTGTTGCTGCGCTCCATTCAGTGGGCACAAAGCCTGATGCGAGGCTATTATTGAACATGGTGCTTAAGTGGGGAGCCAGTTCACTCTGAAGTTCATGTAAAACGCAGGCTGGGATGTTGTCCAGTCCCATGGATGCTGTGTTTTTGGCTTTAGAGAGTGCAGCTTTTACCTGCGTAGTTGTGAATACAGGGACTCTGCATTCTTCCTGTATAAATATGGGCCCTTTACGGGTGACAGGGGGGGGGTAAAGTTAGCACTGAACTGATCTGCTAGGATGGTTTATATATATATAAAACGTATATATAGAGGGTGTACGGCATATCAAACAGCCATTATTCCTACAGTTGCCACCTTTTCAAAATTATTGCATGAAACAAATACCCACACACAATGAAAAGGACAGGACACCACACACACATTTGCATGCATAGAAATGCTTATTTGTATACTATTTCAGTTGTTTATACCATTTCTTATAGCAGTTAGGTGTTTGAAATACATAATAACTGATTAATGCAACTCTCACTCAAAACATATGATACAGCAGTCTGCAAAATGTAACATACTTTGCTGTCTAGGCTAAAGCCTTCAAGTAATACAACAGTAAAAAACACACTTACCTTGAAGATAAGAATCAATCATCACTTAATTACAGATGTAGTTCAGCAGCCTCCAATTACACTCTGTACTCAACCCCTAGGGGGAAAAGTATTGGTTGTCACAATGTAAATGTATCTGTTACATAACAATGCTTAACTTAAAACGTCACTATCACACTGACAAACAGAACTGTGTGTAAGACAGTAAGCTCTATCCACCCACTGTTCCCATGTTGAAATTTATGAAAATGTACAGCCATATACCTTAATGTTTCTTATTACTGTTATCCCTCACATGTTGTAACAACCTAGGTTAAAAACATTTAATACCCCTCCCCTATAAAATATCTTACAAGGGCATATAACAGTGTTCTCCATACATTGACCTCTGGACTATACAGGGTCACACATGTTTTGTCCAGCTGTAGCCTTCATATATATGGACGCTACCCCACAATTTATGTGGGAGTCAACAGCATCACTGGAATGACAGCAGGAATGTCAGCACTAAATAATGATAGGCCATTACCTATCAACCTCTTACTACATGACATCTGGACAAAGCCTGGTATATAGGTGGAGCACAGAGGCTGAAACACAGGGCCATATTTGAAATATTGCTGTTATACACTGTGAAAGTTGCTGGTGTTACAGGATTGGTTGCAACATACCCTTACTCAGGAATATGAAGTCCGAAACACAAATGGATGTTGCCATATACTGATAGCAATCAACGGAGAGAATGGCGCTGATATATCAGGGCCAAGACCTGTGTGGGGAATAGACAAAACATAGCAGCCAATCCTCTGGCCATCATGTGGATAGGCCCACAGATGAGAGCTATGCAGACAGACTGTATTCCATGCAAAACTAGCATGTACACACAAACCCTGTAAAACTAGCAGTATTCTATGCATATAACAGCAATACTCACACACTGTCCCTAGGTCTGGAACCTTATACAAACATGCAGTTAGCCTGTGTCCACAAGTCCTGCTGTAAGAGGTATTGCTACCTGCTGTCTGCAAAATCGCTGCCCACACACAGGAAGGATGTCTTCTATATAGGAAAGGTAAAGGGACAATGCCCACATGATATAGTCATTATGGGTTGGGAGGGTGGCCTAATGGTTAAGGTGTTTGCTTTACAAACATAAGGTACAGGGTTTGAATCTCACAGGGGATCATTGGCTAGGCTTAAAATGGCTCACAAGGGCAGTTAGCCTAGTACTAACCTATGAACCTATAGTAGTGGGTTGGCATGACATTAGATATTGGAAGAACTACACAGCTGGCTGCATGCAGTTAGCAAGTGGGGAACACCAATTGGTGCAGAGGCTATCACCTGATCATGAGCATCACCTACAAAAGCCATGCTGCAACCTATTCAAACCAGCTCGATCCCTGTAGTGAAGAGAGGGAGAGATAGAGAAATAAAAAAAAAAATAAAAGCAAAAACAAAAATAATACTAAAAACATAAATAATAGTAAAAAAAGCATACCAAACAAGGAAGACATTCAACTGGTACACAGAAGAGAGCACAATAATAAAACAGGTATGTGAAACATGCCAGCATGTAATTGAATGTAGTACTTAGTCTGTAATAATGGTATAGATGATGTTTAAAGATTTATATTTGCCATCAAGACTTGCTGTAATGATGTCCTGCTGAACAACTGCTATGGACATAGCATCTGGCCTTGTGGGCAGTGGGTCATACCTGTCCACTGTGCGTATCTGTACAGAATGTCAAGATTTAAGCCATCATAGTGTTTGTTCTGTTCCTCCAAACAGCTATATAAGTCTGGCAAATAGCTGAAGGTGGAAGTAATGAAATCATGATAGAGACATGAGTTTCAGTCCCCACCACCTTCAGAACAGTCAGGGTAATGTGAAATTTATCATCCACAAACTCCATAGGTTTGTAATAGGCATATCTACAATCTGTCCCTGTATACCCCCCCCCAATGTTAGGCTTTGTCCACATGTGATGCTCTGTTTTGTAGCAAAGCAGAACAGTTCAGCTGTGGAGGAAGGAGATTCAGATTGTGGATTCGATGTCTGAATGCACTCCATGCAACCAAATCTTAAATACTCATCCCACCACTTCCACTCCCTCCTCTCCGTCATTTGGCTTGAACTTCCCAACTACCTCATTTACCTACAACTCATCATTGCCCACAAGCTCATCTTTAAACCTACACACTGCCCATCTTTTGCTACATCCTTAAAACCCTATATACCCAACCGCCCAATCAGATCCACAAACCAAAATCTCCTGTTCACAAACCCATACAACCTCCTGGCCATCTACTAACTTCCTACTCCTTAGCTAAACTGTGGAACTCTCTCCCCCCTCACATACGCAACGTACCAAACCATACTAATTTCAAATCTCATCTAATCTCTCATCTAACAGCTAAATGGGAATGCCCATGTCATGCTGCAACATAAACCTCTCTCTACCCTTTCTTTCTTCCCTGCACTGAAATCATCACCTGTTATCACTACTATTGCCTCTTGTCATCCTAAATCATTCTCATCCCCTACCTGGGACTGAATTTCTCTTTTATCTAATGTACTATACATGCAATAACAAATAGTTTTTGTGCTTCTTTCATAAATAATGGTTCATCTAACCACAAATGGATTGTAGCTGTGTTTTAAAAGTTAACTCACTTAGAGTTTAAGTCACACTTTGTTCTTCTGTTAATGTTGAGTTTACCTAACCTGCAAAGGTCTAGTAATCCTCATGTTCTTCAGTGTTACCTCTCTTAAGTGCTTATTACATAATGTATTATTCTTCTGTAATGTTTAATTGTTCTTTATGAACTCTTTATTTCTTTGTAACATTTAACTAGGAATGTCTTGGAGCTTTTCTCCCCGGGCCTCCACTGAAAAGGGGCTCTTTGTGGCCCAGTGACTTCCCCGGTCATCAAACTTAAAATAAATAAATAAAAAAAAAAGAAATATATATATATATATATATATATATATATATATATATACAGGTATGTCTACAGGTGCACTCCAGATTATCGAGTTACCAAAAACTCGAAACCTGTATGATCGAGACCATATGTTCATGTTTTTGGAAGCTCAAAAATATAAAGTGAATACAAATAAAACACAGAAAACATTAAAATAACATTTCTGCAGGGGGGTAAGACCCCCAGCACCCCCCCACACCATCTCCTACTTACATATCCAATCTCTGAGATCGCACTACAGCGAGGACATGGGAAACCTCCCTTTCTGTGCTTCTGCATACAGCATGGAACAGGAGAGTTCCCTTTTCTTCGCTGTAGTCTGATCTCGGAGTTGGTATATTTAAGTAGTGGGGTTGTGAGGGGTGCAATGTTTTCTGTGTTTTGTTTTTAATCACTTTACATTTTCGAGTTTCTAAAAACTCGATCATATGGTCTCGACCATATGGGTTTCGAGTTTTTGGTAATTCGATAATCTAAAGTGAATCCATGTCTATATATATATATATATATATATATATATATATATATATATATATATATAATATATATAAACACACACACACACACACACACACACACACACATATATATATATATATATATATATATATATATATATATATATATATATATGCATGATATGTTTGAGAAAACATCACACATATCTGCAGCTCAGATGGTCTAGTGGTAAATTGCTTTGGCTATTATGTGCAGGGTCCTGGGTTAGATACCTGCAAGGGCTAATAATTTTTTTGTTGGCCAGAACAAGGGCTGTTGGATACAGAGTGATTAAGGCATTTTTAAGCAGTTGTAAGTGGATGCGAAATGGACATTTATGTATTGTGTGAAATTCTTTTTGGAAACATATTGCCCTTTTTTTATTAAGGTGAGAGTGGGATATTGGGGAAGGATAGTAGGTATATTTGTGGTGGTAGGTTGGATCGGAAGGCAGACAAGATAGACAAGACAGCATACAGGGGCGGTATATGACACATGTGGGGTGTAAACTCCTTGTACGGGGAGTGGTGTTTGGAAATTAGAAGCCCATGAGCCCCCAAATTGAAACAGTCAGACTGAGGTCCCCACCCATAGGCAGTCACTTCTGTACCTTCATGGCCCTGAAGGTGGCTGTGCTGAGGCTGAGCAGGAGGGGCAGGCTGACCCCCTAATTGCACCATGAGGCCCTCAAGCTGGCGTAGCAGATCTCCCAATTCTCTGTGGAGCTCCCTACACATCAAACCCTGGACCTGACTTCAGGTGACAGGATCCTGTCTGTGTCCGCTCCCAGGAGGGAGGGACAAGCCCCATCCCCTGAGGTAGTTCCACCTGAAGGTAGTGCAGGACCAGCCGATGAGGAGGTCCTGGGGTGGGTCCCAGACATGCTGAGGCCCGGTGCCATAGCCAGATGAGGTGGGAGAGGTGGGTCCGCTGGGAACGGTCTTCCCAAACATGCTATTGTGTTGCAGTTTTAGAACATATGTGGGTTAGTAATCATCAACACAATCCAGGATTAGTTATAACAGCATGCATAGATATTCCCATTAACCCAAAACACCAGGTTTGGAACAGTTGCATAGCAAACAGAACACATACATATATGGAACCACAGTAGCAATTACAACGGCATGAAGGTTACATTGATAGCAACAGGCCACCAGTGATAGTCTTTCAACATGGAACATGAATAGAAACACATTTCAATATTTGTTGAACAATAGGATATATGTCCTAACAGTATGTTTGGTGTAAACATACCCATTGATTTGTGTGTTTAAATTTGACAGATATGGTGGGGGGGTGTCAATTAACAACTATTATATCCTTGCAGTATGGGGTCCTCTGACCTTTTTTCCTGTTTATGTCTTCCAGGTAAAATATCCCCTGAAGGTCTCCCTGTGTATACTCCCGAGGAGAATGATGTTATCATAAACTTCATTGTACTACATCACGGAACCCTCTTTGGATGCAGGTCTCATGATCTGCAGGAGAGGACCGCCCTGTGGAATGAGCTCGTCCACAGGGTAAATGATGTCAGGCTGCATAACTGCAGTTATGAGCAGGTGCAACATTACTGCATTGATCTCATCCGCCACAGCCGTCAGCATGCTGCTGCAGTTAGGAGGGACCAGCTAGCCACAAGTGGGGATCATGCCATCCAGAACCCATTGACACATGCTGAGGATCTCCTCGCCAGCCTTGGGGCACCTGCCTACCAGTCAAGCCAGGAACCTGAAGATAGCATTGTGGAGGTGGGTGCTACCCACACAATGGACGAGGAGCATGCAGGTAAGGCCTCAGGGCGCATTAGTAGACCACTGTTGCTTATCCATCTTCATCTGTAAAGTATCTTCATACATAGTCTGTTGCTGCAGTGTAGAAATGAACAAATGTGCATAATCTCTAGTATTGTGGGTTTGTACTGTTGATGTACTGAAATGCTGCTCTCACCCTGTACCAATGCCACAGGTGGGCTACTGACATTACATCTCTCACACAACTATGTAGGGCCCTCTGGTATACAACTAGGGCTGCAGCCTGTAGCTGGTGAGTATGGAGTTGTTTTGTTCAGGTTTGCCAATACACTGGCCATGTTATGGCCATGGTATTTGCCATGCACACATTTAACATACCTACCCATAATGCATGCTGCACATGTTCACTTATTTTTGCTGTTAACTGCACTGAACCACAGTGGTCAGCATGGTGGCATATCTGAAGGGTATGTAAGAGTTCTGCAGTATACCTAACAATCTGTCAGTGCAAGATGTGTGGACAAAGATGAACATAATGGTGGGACAAATGGCCTACAGTAGGGACATGTCTGAAACATTACTCTTATACAGTGGCTACAACAGTGTATACACCACTATTACAATGGTAACTGTTACAGATCTACACAATGGCATATCACAATACCACATTCCACACCTTTTACAACCTGTAATGTGATCCTAACATGAGCAATGAATGTGTAATATGGAATCCTATGTTAGGACAACACAAATGGGGAATACATACCTTAACAAACACTGGAAGCATATGTATGCAAACACTCCAAATAACATAGTGCGGAAGCAGCTTTTGAGGTACTGACAGCATTCACTCTTCTTGAGTACACACCTTCCATCAAGTACAGGGCCTCAGTGTCACACCAGGTAATGGTCTGCTGTCCAAGAAGTATGTCCATGACATTTGCCCACTCACCTGCAACAGAGGCTGCCATGGCTTGCACACATCTTACAAGTCATGGAATGGATCTCATATCTGAAAGATAGCACTCAGGAGTGGGAGAAGTAGCCTTATCTCACCATTGCATATACCATGGCAAACAGTGCAGACAGTCATGTATGTGACTATGAAGTATGGGACAACATCAATGTAGAAAATAAACAGATGCTCATCCAAGACAGATTACAACACATGTTGCAAACTGGTCATGGAGGCTGCCCAGAAACATGTAGCAACACTGAGGGACTTGCAGGAATGTCTAGCAAGTACTGCCTGTGCAGTACCTGTGTCGACAATTGCCTGGAATCTGCATAAGTGTGTGATCTATGAGTTAGGGTAATCAGATGGAAGAGTTGTTCCACAGGAAACATCATCCAGGGCTTTCTACAGGTAGCATATGCATAACATGAAGTCTCCCAAAGGCATATGTTGCAATGTGTAATGGTGTACTGAGACCAAGGCTGAAACCTACAGACAGTATTAATAAAGATACATGTGGTGCACAAGCAACACCTCAGTCCACCTCAGGCCCACCATCTCCATCTTTACCTTGCTGGTGCCAGTGTACACCTTTATGTTTGCTGTTCATTAGCAGGAACTAGGCCGGTAGACATGGGGTTCTGAATTTGGAACACTGCAAAATGACACTCATGTATGGCCCATAGTTGTCAAGCATCTGCAATAAGGCTGAGGATGAGGAGGGGTGTCATCCTAAAACACAACAGTGAGCTGAAGTATACATCCAAAGCTCACTAAGAATGGCTGTATCTGAACACAGTCAAGGTCATGGATTGTGCCAGACATAACCCTGACTCCACAGCAATAGTGAAGGCACTGTGTGTCCTCCAAGGGCTGTGCACATGAACTGACCTTGCAATCCGGCAGAGTTGGGGGACATTTGTAGGGCGGAGTGACCAAATAATGGCAAGTGAAGATGGGCATGCTAGTATACCCCTTATAAGAATAGTGACTGCTGTAATTCATTTAACACGTGCTGCAACAAACCATTGTGTTAAGGGTGTGCACACTTATGCAACCCACATATTGTATGCATCTCAATCATCATCTGCACAACTAACACATTTGTTTGATACTGCATTTGATTGCACAGGTCATATGTCACATATCAGGTGTGTGTAATGTTAACATATGCAGTATTGTGGCCCCATTGTATATCATGGAAGAGGCTGGCATGTCAACAAGGGTGTGTACACTCCTCATAGCTACAGTACGTTTTGAAGGTTGTGCCCACAACATCCACACCCAACTATATATACCAACTCCAGTATTGCTGTACAGCTGTACAGTGGGGAGGATGACATTTACACATCTACTACTTGTTCTGATGGAACGAATTTCCACAAGATGATTCCTTTGAAATGTTAGCATTTGCCAGTCAGTTCTCAGACAGATGATCTCCTGGGACATGTATTTCCTGCAAACTGAAGTAGATCCCTTCACATACACACACACTTACTTGGCAACACTGAGAGTAGAACCCCTACCTAGGTACCTATTGCTACTAATGTGTTTGGCCTTAATTGCACACACCACACAGCTTTTAGGATGAGGTGTGTCCCGAGTTTCTTGTTAAGTGAAGAACATCACCAGACCTTGTACAGTAATGTAAAGGGGGATGTACTGGATGTTAACGAACAATACATAGTATGACATACTGTCATATACAAATTGACAAACACTTAGTCATAGACACATCTGAGAGACCTGGGTTTATCAGTGCTAACTACCTTGTCAGTGAGTCCATTCTGTTACAGAGAATTTGCACACAGCACATGCATCATTGGGCTGGATAGTGTAATCAATTACCTGTATGGTTGATGGTGACAGTGGTCCTCATACAGTGGACCTTGGGACATGTACTGGGGGTACCATGGTGTAAAGACAGTATATCCAGCACCCACACCCAACATTGGATATTTTACTCAACGAAACCCATGACAATGCTCTGACATACCCACAATCACACATTGACCAGGACTAACTATGACAATTGGGGGTGTAGTGGGTGAGAAGCCCCTCAGGGTATTATCTACTACAAGTTTACAAATACACAGACACTGTTATTCTCAGTAATGCACAGTGACACATTTGTCAGTACTGGGGTCCATAGGCGCAGGTGTTCCTAGTTGTGTATCCATGGAGAGATGAGAAGAGTAGGGAATGTGGGTACACTGGTATCATGCCACCTGACATTTGTCAGCAGGCCATCTATCAACTGCCACGTGAGTGATCCCTAGGGTGACAGTTAAATGCAATATCCAATCATCTGGTTTTCTCTTGCAGAGGGACAGTGAGGTGCTTCAATTAACATGTATGCAACATATATTACATAACATGGCCAGTGTTTGGATTGGAGACCTGTACCCAAACATCTTCTGTTGACTGTGGTAGTCTAGTTGAGGTATCCATGGCATGTGGTACATACAGGGTGGGGTTTTCTAGCTGTGGCATTCATAACACAGCTGGGCAGACATGTCAGTGTCAGTCAAGCATAGATTGCCTGTAAGCAGTCAAGATGGATACCTGACATCTGGACATTTGTACAGAAGACAGACAAAAATCAGCTAGCCAACAGGTTATGCATTAGGATAAATGTTTTGACAGACAGACGTCTGACACTGATAGGTATGCCATTACTACATGACAGCAGCCCTCAATGACATGTCCTATACGCATAGTAGTCTACAGTTAATATCATAGGTTCATAGGTTCATAGGTTTATACTAGGCTATCTGCCCTAAGGCATTTATAAGCCTAGCCCAAAGTTCTGTGGCTTACGCCACCCCTTATGTTAAAAAATACTGTGCCCATTAGTTTGTTGTGCCTCTGTCCAGCAGTGACACAGAGATGATTCCCGGGGTAAACCTACGATCTCCCATCCACCGGTCAAGATTTCTCTTGAACAGAGCCAGCGAGGTGCTCTGCCTCACATGGACTGGGATTTTATTCCACAGCATAGGGAGTCTCTGGGTGACAAATCTATCCCTCCAGCATGTCCTATTTATATCCTTGCTAAGGTTTAAGTCGCTTGCTCTAGTGGATCTGGTAGATTTGGATTTTTTGAGGTGGAGCATGTCCATTAATTTCGGGTTGGACATGGCCTTGTATGTCAGGCACAGGTCACCTCTGAGCAGGCGGTATGCGACTGAATAGAGCTGGAGTTTCTTCAGTCAGGCAGCATATGACAGATTTTGGAGTCCCTTTATCCTTTTGGTGAGGAACTTTTGGGGTCTCTCCAATTGCTGCAGGTGTCGGGTGAGATACATCCCGAATGGGGCATTGTACTCGATCATTGGTCTGATAAGTGAAGAGTACAGGGGAACAATGACCTCACTTGATCTGGATGTGAATCCCTTCATGATCAGGTGGGCAATGTAGAAGGTCTTTCTAACCACTTTAGCAATGTGAGTGTCAAAAGAAAGGCCACTGTCAACCTGGGTCCCCAGGTCCCTGATAACCTTTTCTGTGCTTAATGGATTGCCACCTATATGGTAGCTTGGGGTTACCTTGTTTTTCCCAAAGGGTATGACTATACATTTTTTGGCATTTAACTTCAGGCCATGGCTCTGGCACCAGTTATCAGTTTCCGTGAGACCCTCTGAAGGATATCTGTGTCCGATGTACTTTCCACTATGGCCAGTTTGCAGTCATCTGCAAACTTTGTCAGCCATAATCCTCCTATGTTTGCCTGTACTTGAGAAGTAGATGCTGAACAACAGGGGCCAAGGACTGAGCCCTGTGGGACACCACTTGTGACCGGCTTGGAGTCTGACATGGCGCCAGCAACTCTAACCCTGTGGGTTCTGTCCTTTAGCCAGTTTGCAACCCATCTTGTGACATATGGGTTTACATTTAAGCTGGTAAGTTTCTCTATAATACCCGAGTGGGGTATTGTGTCGAAAGCTTTTGCAAGGTCAAGGTAGGCTGTATGGACTGCCTTTCCTCATCAATGGCCTTGGTGACTGTTTCAAGAAGTCACCAAGTTCAAAAGGCATGATCTGCCCTTGACAAAGCCAAACTGGGTTGGGTCCAATGTCTGCAAGTCCCCTATGTCTTTGTTTATGAGTTCCATTATGATCCTCTCCATAGCTTTGCAGATCAGGCTTGTTAAGCTTATGGAGCGGTAATTTCCAGGTTCCGTAGAGGTACCGCCTTTGGAGTGGGACCACAGTTGCCGTGACGCCACTCCTTGGGCACGTATCCTGTGGTAAGGCTAAGATTAAACAGCTGCCTTATATGCGGGTTTAGTTCCTCATTGAGTTCGTGTAGCACACAGCCGGGGACACCATCCGGTCCCATTGATGCTGTGTTTTTAGCTTTAGAGAGAGCAGCTTTCACCTGTGCATTAGAGATGTCTGGGAGGCTACACTCCGCTGGGATAGTTATCTCTCCTTTTGGGGGGGAGAGGGGTGAAGTTTGCACTGAACCTGTCTGCCAGTATGTTGGCAATGTCTGTGGGTTCAGTGATTTTTGTATCATTTTGGACTAATTCTGCGCATATCTGGGAGTTTCCACCCAGGTTTCTAACATAGTTGAAGAAGGCCTTTTGATTGTCTTTTGAATCTATTGCAATTTTTCTCTCAAATTTGGCCTTGGATGATTTTATGAGTGCTCGTATTTTTTTACTAATAATGATCAAGGGTGTCTTCTCTTTTATGGATTTTGCTCTATCATGTAACAGCTTTCTCCTCTTATTGTAAAGTTTGTTTATGGCTGGGGTCCACCAGACTGGACATTTGCCCTTGGTGGAGAGTCTTGGTTTTATTAGGGATTGCCTGATCCATGCAGTCCTGGAGGTGTTCATAGAAGGCATTTGTAAGGGCTTCCACAGCTTGGGTTGTGGTTTCCACTGGCTCGGGGGCCTTGAAGGATACCACACCAGTCTTGAGTAGTGTGAAGTTTGCTTTAGAGAAGTTCTTCACTGTGGTCTTTTTTGTTTGGGGTGGGGGCGGGATGTGGATTTCCAGTGAGATAAGTTTGTGATCTGATCTCACCAATGAGGGATATATTTCTGGTGTGGAGCATTTTGTCCCCATGTTTGTGATGATGAGATCTAGTATATTTTCCCCTCTTGTGGGAATGGTGACTAGTTGTTCCATGGCATTTGAATTTATGAACTCCAGGAACCTTTGGGCTAGAAAGTTGGGGCTTGAGTAATGTTCTCAGTCTATATTCGGGTAGTTGAAGTCACCCAATATAATGGTGTTTGGAGATACATTTATACCCTCCAGTGTCTTCAGGAAGGCTGTGTGGGGTTCCTGAGTTTGAGAGGGTGGCCTGTAGCATGCTACAAATTGTAGAATAGTTTTGCCTATGGTTAATTGCACCAGGATGGTTTCCGATGCTTCGTGCATTGCCACCAACCTGGAGGTGTGGGTATCCTTGATGAATATGGATACACCCCCTCCTTTTGTGGTGTGGTCCGGGTTTTGGGACTGGAACGCATGATATGAGGTAAAACCTGACAGTGCCGGGGTGCTCTCAGGAGCCTTGAACCAGGTTTCAGTCACAGCACAGACATCGATGTTCTCCATACTGAGAAGGGCCTCGAGAGCGTGCATTTTGAGATTTAGACTTCTGGCATTGAGCAGCATTACCCTTAGTTTCTTCCCATTTTTGTTTTCTAGGGTGGTAGGTTTAGAATTTGAGCCTTGCCTAAAAGGCACTATGGGGGTGGCAAGAGCCTTAGCCAATATCCGGAATCCCAGGGGTGACAGGTGCAAGCCATCCCTTGCGAAGCAGCGTGGCTTGTTAAGCATGTCATCCCAGGCAGGCAGACACTGGATCCCCTTTGAATGACACCAGAAATTAAGCCAATTGTTAAAGCTGATCATCTTGTCTCTATGTTGTGGCATCATTCTTGGTGAAGGAAGGATACTGCTCAGGGTCAGGGTCATACCTGCATGGGCTACATAATCAGAGAGCTCCTCTATGTCTCTTTTCATGTAGTCCAGGGAGGTACGTCTCAGGTCGTTCACACCAGCATGGACAATGACTGTGTCATATTTGTACTTGCTGTGGAGTGACCCGAGTGCTTGTGTTATGTGGTGGATTTTAGCGCCCAATAGGCAGCTTACTGTGACCCTCTCCTTGTTCAGCCTGGTGAGTCGGACGTCAGTGTGTCTGACTATGGAGTCACCTATGACAAGTATGTTTGGTGTTGTATTTGGCCTTAAGGGCTGTGACTGCTTTGCACACTGATTTTGTGGTTTATGTGTTGCCTGTGGTGTGTCATGAGGTGGCAGTTGCTTGGATGTCTGCTTTGGAGGCCTCTGCTGTTTAGGTAAATTTTTGCTCAGAGCCTCCGAGTATGACTTTGTGTGTTTATGTGTTTGATTCATTGTTGTGATAGCTTTATGTGAGACTGGTTTTGTGGTGTGTGTAGTTGCCTTCTCCTCCTGTCTGGTCTTGCCAGTCCTGAGTCCAGATCAATATCCAGTAGCAAATACTTAATAACATACAGCTCACACACCAAGAATACGATAGTCAGTACTCAGAGTCCAGCTTTGCATGCAGGGGTGTATGGTTCCAGTACTAGAATCTGCAATCTACTCTTACTTGGGAAAGCACTGCTAACAGTAATAATGTAATGATACAATACATGCAAGTGTGACTGCATATAACCTGGGATACTACCCATGTATGAAACACATACAAAGAGAAAAAATTGTTGTACTAGCAATATATACTCAGGTGTCCCATACAGTATACTCACACCCCTTGCTACTGTCATGATAGCACATAGAAGCATGTTATGTACATGGAATTAAATACACTTATTAAAAATATCATTACCCTGCTATTTCATCAGACCGGAATGTGGTCACTGGTTACCAGGGCTGAGCTATGCTTAGCAGGTGTAAACATTGCGTAAATATAAATCCTAAGCACATTTGCACACTGTTACGTGAAGCCTACATGGTGTAAGCACCTTTTTGTTTAACCTTACATTATCACCACTTACCATGGCAACCCACTAAAAACCCACATAAAACTGCTCAAAACTGCTTTAACTACTCTGTATCCAACAGTCCTTGTTCTGCCTAGCAACAAAATAAACAGCCTTTGCAGGTCTTGATTCCAAGACCCTGTACACTATAGTCACAGCAGTTAACTACTAAGCCATCAGATCTGTGAAGATGTTTATTGTTTTTTCAAATATATCTTTCAGTGCACATACTGAATAGTAGTGCACAACTGCTTTGACTACTACAATTGTTTAGTACTTCTAAGTGAAAATAATGGTGAATCAGTCATGTTGTTATATCTAAATATACACATATCAGATAAATATGGTGGGATACATCTGGGAAGGTATAAACAACACTCATGTTTGCACATAACAAATATATATATATATATATATATATATATATATATATATATATATATATATGTAGATATATATATATATATGTAGATATATGTATATATATGTATATATATATATATATATATATATGTAGATATATATATATATATATATATATATATATATATATATATATATATATATATATATATATATATATATATATATTTCATAGGTTCATAGGTTCTAGGCTATCTGCCCAAGGGCATTTATAAGCCTAGCCAGAGTGTGTCGGCTTTCGCCGCCCCATTAATTAATTAACTGATCCTCTCTCAAGCAGAGCCAATGAAGTGATCCCAGGGGTGTATTTTCTGTTACCCATCCACTCGTCAAGGTTTCTCTTGAAGAGTGTTAGTGGGGGCTCTGCCTGATGTAATTCGGAATTTTGTTCCAAAGCATGGGGAGTGTCTGTGATAGCAAACTATCCCTCCAGCATGTTCAATTTATTGTTGTGGTGAGGTTTAGCTCACTGGAGGGCGTGGCTCACAGTGACTTGGATTTCTTTAGGCGGAGCATGTCCATCAATTCTGAGTTGGACATGGCTTTGTAAGTCAGGCAGAGATCACCTCTGAGTAAGCGATATGCCACTGAGTACAGCCGGATTTTTTCAGTCGGGCTGCATAGGATATATGTTTGAGACCAGTAATCCTCTTGGTAAGGTACTTTTGTGGTCTTTCCAGCTGTTGGAAGTGTCTTGTGAGGTACATCCCAAATGGGGCATTGTACTCTATGATGGGTCTAATGAATGATGAGTAGAGGGGCACTATAACCTCTTTATTTCTAGATGCAAACCCTTTAGTAATTTGATGGGCCACATAGAAGGATTTCCTAACTACTTTGGCAATATGATTGTCAAAGGAGAGATTATTATCTACCTGGGTCCCCAGATCTCTTATTACCTCTTCTGTATTAAGGGGACTGCCACGTATGTGGTAATTCGCGGGTTTTATGTTTTACCCAAACGGGATGACTATGCATTTTTTGGCATTTAGCTTGAGGCCATGACTTTAACACCATTTGTCTGTCTCAGTAAGGCTCTTTTGGAGGATGTCCATGTTAGCCGGAGAGTCAGTTATGGCTCCCAGTATGCAGTCATCGGTGAACTTGTTTAGCCATAGTCCTCCTGTGTTTGCCTGTACTTCTGAGAAGTATATGCCGAACAGTAAAGGTCCCAGGACTGGGCCTTGTGGGACACCACTTGTGACTGGTTTAGAGTCGGACGTGGAGCCCACTATTCTTACTGTGTGAGTTCTGTCTGTAAGCCACTTGGCAACCCATCTTGTGACGTAGGGGTTTATGTTCAGGCTGGTGAGTTTTTCTGTAATGCCCGAGTGGGGAATGGTGTCAAAAGCCTCGGCGAGGTCAAGGTAGGCTGTGTGAACCACCTTTCCCTTGTCTATGGCCTTGGTGACTGTCTCAAAGAAGTCAACCAGGTTTAGTAGGCATGATCTGCCCTTAACGAAGCCAAACTGAGTCAGGTCAAGTGTTTGGAGGTTCCCAATGTCTTTGTTAATGAGTTCCATGATGATGGACTCCATAGCCTTGCAGACCAGGCTAGTCAGGCTTATGGGGCAATAGTTACCAGGGTCAGTTGTGGCCCCTCCTTTGTGGAGAGGAATAACCGTTGCTGTGCGCCATTCTGTGGGCATGCAGCCTTTGGAGAGGCTGAGGTTGAACAGTGTGTTTAAGTGGGGGGTTAGTTCATTCTGTAGTTTGTGCAAGATGCAGCCTGGGACACCATCTGGTCCCATTGATGCTGTATTTTTGGCTTTTGAAAGGGCTGTTTTAACCTGTGAGTCTGTGATTTTTGGGACACTACACTTTTCCGGTATTGTTGTGGGCCCTTTTGGAGGTGAGAGGGGGGGTGAAGTTTGCATTGAATCTATCTGCCAGGATGTTGGCAATATCAGTAGGGTCAGTATATTTTGTGCTATTTTGCACTAGTTTAGTGCATATCTGCGAGTTGCCACCTAGATTCTTAACATAGCTAAAGAAGGCTTTGTGGTTATCTTTTGAATACTTGGCTATTTTTCTTTCAAAGTTAGCCTTGGATGATTTCATGAGGGACCTCAGTTTCTTACTGATACTGATCAGGGATGTCTTGATGAAGGAGGACCTTCATGTTTTCCAGTGTCTCTAGAAAGGTGGAGTGGTGGTCCTGAGTCATGGAGTGTGATCTGTAGTAGGCCACAATTTGCATTGCAAATTTTCCCGATGTTAGTTGCACATGGATAATCTCAGAGGTATCATGATGCGCCACTAACCTGGAGGTGTAGGTATCCTTGATGAATATGGATACACCCCCTCCTTTTGTGTTCCGGTCCGTGTTATGTGGCCAAAAGGTGTGGTACGAGTTGTAGCCCAGTAGCGCTGGGGTGTTCTCTGGATCCTTGTACCAGGTTTCAGTTACTGCACAGATGTCGATGTTCTCCATACTGAGGAGTGTTTCGAGCGTGTGCATTTTGAGATTTAAACTCCTGGCGTTGAGTAGCATAACCCTCAGTTTTTTGTTAATTGTGCTGTTTATGGAGGTGGGTTTGACTTTTGAGCCTTGCCTAAAAAAGGCACTATGGGGGTAACAAGAGCCTTGGCCAGTATTCAAAAGCCTAGCAGTGACATGTGCAAGCCATCTCTTGTGAAGCAATGCAGCTTGTCAAGCATGTTGTCCCAGGCTGACAGACACTGGATCCCCTTTGAATGACACCAGAAGTTTAGCCAGTTGTTGAAATTGATCATTTTTTTCTTTATACTGAGGTATCAATCTTGGTGAGGGCAGGATGCTACTCAGGGTCAGGGTCATACCAGCCTGGGCTACATGATCAAAGAGCTCTTCCATGTCTCTTTTCATGTAGTCCAGGGAGGTACGTCTCTGGTAATTCAAACCAACATGAACAATGACAGAGTCATATTTGTACTTGTTCTGGAGTGACCTGAGCACTTGTGTTATGTGGCAGATTCTGGCTCCCGACTGGCAGCTAACAGTAACCTTCTGCTTGTCCAGCCTAGTGAGTGGGACGTCAGTGTGCCTGACTATAGAGTCACCTATTACTAGTGTGTTAGGTATGTTATTTTGCCTTAAGGGCTGTGATTATGCAGCACACTGATTTTGTGTTTTATGTGTTGTCTGGTTTGTGACAGGAGGTGCAGGTTGTTTGGGTGTCTGCTTTGGAGGTCTCTAATGCTTTTGCAGGTTTTTATTTAGAGCCTCCGAGTATGATTTTGTGTATTTGTGTGTATTTTTTGCCAGTGCTGTTTTAGTAGGTCTGTGTGCAGCTGGAGTTGTGGTGCAATTGTTAACCTTCTCCTCTTGACTGTTTGTTCCAGTCTGGGTTGAGACAGCTTAGCTTCCAGTTTGGCTGTATAATTGCATCTCTCGCATATGTTAGTGTTTTGTGGTAGGAGGAGAGGGTTGTAACATTGCCTCAGGATACCCAGATTCATCAGCTGGACTGGAGAGTGCACCTGAAGTTGCCCTTTGGTCATGCCTGAATAGTAGGGTGAGCTCCTTAGTCGCTTGGTTGGTGAGAGGTGAATAAAGAGTCCTGCCCTGCTGGGCAATCAGTGTCAGGGTGCTTGCTATTAGGTCTGAGCAAGTGCTGGGCTGTAGGATGCTTTTTGAGTGCTTAGGTTGAGGGTTATCCTGGTTTTAAGGGAAAAACTGAAGAGGAGACTTAGTGGAGCCGGGAATAATTTAACCATAGCTAACCGGCACTGCCCGGTGCGCAAAACTGTGCAAATGCAGTTTTTATAGTAGGGAAATGAAAGAGATAGAAATTAGCCCAAAATTACCAATAAACTACTAACTTCTGGGCTGGAAACACTCCTCCAGGGACAGATAGGCTGCTCAAATCTCTCCTCTCTCACAGGTGAACAGAGAAACTTCCTTCTATTCAAGTAAGGTATGGGCAACTCAGAAACTTGTAACACAGCCCTGAATTCAGCACTAGCCTGAAAACTGACCTATACTAGCTTAGAAAGGAGGGAAACAAGTATATTTTTTAGTTTTTTTGTTTTTTTACAATAATAAGGCAAAAACAGTAAAAAATACACTTAAAACAGCTTCGAACGACTACAAATGATCAGAAAAGGCTATCGCACTTTAGTGTGTAGCCTACAAAAGTTAAACAAATTATTTAAACAAAAAATGACTTTTTAAAAGTGCAGGCACTCAAATAAGTACAATATGTGAGAAAAACAAGCTTTTGAATCACAATAAATGCTGGAAAGTCAGCGTTTAGGCAGAAAACAGTTAAGTACAGCAAGAAAGTACAGAAAACTGATACTTAATCACTCTAAAGTCTCTCTTCTAAACTAAAAGGCTTGTATCAGTTTAAGGCTTTCTAGTGCTTCCCAGTAGGTTAGTTACAGGAAAGATGGGAAACACCTTTCTGGAGACACTGGAAAATATGAAGCTCCTACCGAACACCCTGATATTGGTCGATTTCAATTACCCTACCATTCACTGGGAAAACTACTCGAGTACAAACTCCCAGGCTCAGCGCTTCCTGGAATTCATCAACTCAAACACCCTGGATCAGCTGGTAAACTCCCCTACCAGAGGTGAAAACATTTTGGACCTGGTCATCACCAACATGGGCGAAAGGTGTTCCACACTGGAGGTCAACCCGTCACTGGTTAGATCAGACCATAAACTAATCACTCTGGATGTCCACACCCCACCACCACCCCCAACTAAGGAAACCACAGTAAAAAACTTTTCTAAAGCAAACTTCACCTTACCTAGGACAGAAGCGGTAAGTTTCACAGCCCCCACACTAAAGGATAACACTGCCCAAGATGCAGAAACATTTACAAATGCACTCTATGAGCACTTACAAGGATGCATGGATCATGCCATCCCTAGCAAAACCAAGACTCACTCCTCTAAGAGAAGGAAACCAGTCTGGTGGACCCCTGCCATAAACAGGCTATACAATAGAAGGAGGAAACTAGTTCAGAACAAAAGCAAATCACAAGAAGGAAAGACATCCCTGATCAGTAAGAAACTAAGGTCCCTCATAAAATCATCCAAGGCTAACTTTGAAAGAAAAATAGCCAAGGATTCAAAAGATAACCACAAAGCCTTATTTAGCCATGTTAAGAATCTAAGTGGCAACTCGCAGATATGCAATGAACTAGTGAAAAATAGTGCAAAATATACTGAACCTACTGATATTGCCAACATCCTGGCAGATAGATTCAGTGCAAACTTCAACCTCCTCTCACCCCCAAAAGGGCCCACAACAATACCAGAAAAGTGTAGTGTCCCGGAAATCACAGATGCACAGGTGAAAATAGCCCTTTCAAAAGCCAAAAACACAGCGTCAATGGGGCCAGATGGTGTCCCAGGCTGCGTCTTGCATGAACTACAGAATGAACCAACCCCCCACCTAAACACGCTGTTCAACCTCAGACTTTCCACAGGCTACATGCCCATAAAATGGTGCACAGCAACAGTTATTCCACTCCACAAAGGAGGGGCCACAACTGACCCTGGTAACTATCGCCCCATAAGCCTGACTAGCCTGTTCTGCAAGGCTATGGAGCACATCATCATGGAACTCATTAACAAAGACATCGGGAACCTCCAAACACTTGACCCGACCCAGTTTGGCCTTGTTAAGGGCAGATCATGCCTACTAAACCTGGTTGACTTCTTCGAGACAGTCACCAAGGCCATAGACGAGGGAAAGGTGGTTCACACAGCCTACCTTGACCTCGCCAATGCTTTTGACACCATTCTCCACTCGGGTATTACAGAAAAACTCACCAGCCTGAACATAAACCCCTACGTCACGAGATGGGTTGCCAACTGGATTACAGACACAACTCACATGGTAAGAATAGCGGGCTCCAGGTCCGACTGTAAACCAGTCACAAGTGGTGTCCCGCAAGGCTTGGTCCTGTGACCCCTACTGTTTGGCATATACTTCTCAAATGTACAGGCAAACACAGGACTATGGCTAACCAAGTTCGCTGATGACTGCAAACTGGGAGCCATAATTAACTCTCCGGCTGACACGGACTTCATCCAAAAGGGCCTTACTGAGATGGACACCTGGTGTCAAAGTCATGGCCTCAAGCTAAATGCCAAAAAATGCATAGTCATCCCGTTTGTGAAAAACAAAACACCCACGAATTACCACATAGGTGGCAGCCCCCTTAACACAGAAGAGGTAATAAGAGATCTGGGGTCCCAGGTAGATAGTAATCTCACCTTTGACAATCATATTGCCAAAGTAGTTAGGAAATCCTCCTATGTGGCCCATCTAATTACTTAAGGGTTCACATCTAGAAATAAAGAGGTTATAGTGCCACTCTACTCATCACTCATCAGACCCATCATAGAGTACAATGGCCCATTTGGTATGTACCTCAGAAGACACTTCCAACTGCTGGAGAGGCCACAAATGTACCTCACCAAAAGGATTTCTGGCCTCAAACATATGTCCTATGCAGCCCGACTGAAAAAACTCCGGCTGTATTCAGTGGCATATCGCTTACTCAGAGATGATCTCTGCCTGACTTATAAAGCCATGTCCAACTCAGAATTGATGGACATGCTCCACCTAAAGAAATCCAAGTCACTGCGAGCCACAGGCTCTAGTGAGCTAAACCTCGCCACAACAATAAATAGAACATGCTGGAGGGATAGATTTCTGTCACAGAGACTCCCCATGCTTTGGAACAAAATTCCAAACTACATTAGGCAGGGACCCTCACTAACACTCTTCAAGAGAAACCTTGACGAGTGGATGGGTAACAGAAAATACACCCCTGGGATCACTTCATTGGCTCTGCTTGACAGAGGATCAGTTAATTAATCAATGGGGTGGCGAATGCCCACACACTCTGGCTAGGCTTATAAATGCCCTCAGGCAGATAGCCTAGTACCTACCTATGAACCTATATATAAACATATGCCTATTGTAAATGGTGGGGGGCTGTGTGGCCCTTCCCCATGCTGTTCCTGCTGCAGCTGTATCTGCAGGATCATATTGTGTACCATGGCACATACAATCAAAATTTGTGTACATGTAGCTGGATAGTACTGCAAGGCTCCACCGGATATGTCCAGGCACCAGAACCATGACTTGAGCATCGCAAACACATGCTCTATTATGATTTTGGTTTGTGCGTGTGCCTCATTATGGAGTTCTTGTTCGGGTGTGTATGCATTTTTGATGGGTGTCATCAGCCACGGCTCCAGTGCGTAAAGAGCATCCTCCACTAGGTGGCCATATGGGATGTCCCCACTGGCAAATTTCTGGTACAGCTGTGTCATATGCCAGCTGTGGGAGTCGTGATAGCTTCCAGGGCTGCCAGTATGCACATTCAAGATAGTGCCCTCGGTATCGCACATGACCTGGCAGTTGATGGATGGGGAAGCCCTTGTAGTTTATGTAGACCCTACCCCACTCTCTGAGTGGTGCTTTGATGTATATGTGCATGCAGTCTATTGCCCCACTACCTCAGGGTACTCTCCTATTTGGTGGAAGAGATGCATATTGCTGGTCAACGCCTCAAGGGTGTTGAGGAAATATATGTGCTTACCAGCATGTGCTGACATGGCATCCAGAAACTGGTGGAGTACCTTGGATGCTGATGCCTGTGAGATCCCCATGATCTCCCCAGTTGGCCTTTGGAAGGTACCTGTGGCTAGTATTCTTAACCCTACACATACCTTGGTATCCACTGGGATGTGTTCCCCTCTGTTGGTTCTGTATGTGATGCGTGGCCAGCACAGCTCAACAATTTGCTGTAAAATGTCCCTGTCCACCCTATAGCACTTCACTATCTCCAGCTCATGTAGCCCCTGATAGGTTATCCTGGGTCTGTACACTCTTCTCCTCCTCCTCACTGTGGTTTGGTCATCAGCATTCACATCCTCAGCACCCTCAGTCTCTTCCACATATTGATGTATGAGAGCAACAGCAGTCCCTAACATTTTGTTAGTTTTGTCAGGTAAAATTTCCCCATCTGTGTACACCGGTGGTGTAGAGTTTGTGGGAAAAACGAGATAGTTAAAGGTGTTTGCATAGTTTATAGTAGTGTGCTTGGCTGGGCTGCTGCCTGTGCAATTGGCTGATTCAGATACATTTCACCTGCCAGCTATGCTAATTTTCCTTGATTGCCTTCCTACTTATGTTTTCCTTTCCCATTGCCTTCCCATTTAAGCCCTGAGGTGCCCCGCACATACCCAGTGCTCACATGTGAACAGAGCTGCTATTTCCTGTTTTTTTTTTTTAATCCGGTGTGCAGCACGCACATCCATTTAGGCAATGAAAACACTGCTAGGCAGCCTCAGACACACACCCCTTCCTTAGCTGTGCTTAGCTAAGGGCAAATATGGGCCACAAAGCTCCAGTAAGCTTACAGCATGCATGACAATCCCCCTTATGAGGTCATCTATGTCTTATACTTATATCATGGTGTCGCTGCACCTACATGGTTGGGTGCAAGCTAACATTGAGAGGAAATCTATGATTCAGTATCAGTCCTCTCATTTGCATAAAACAGAATGCTAATTCATAGTTACCACACTCACACTGAGCCTTCCTGCTTAGCAACCACTATTCCCTGGTATTGTTGTCTTATGCATGCCATTGACTATCATGGCAAAATGCTGATTTGGGTTTAAAAGCTTATTTCCAACTTTTTTTCTTATTTTTGGGCTGATCCCATTTGCACACCGCTGCCCTACAGTTAAATGGCCGAAATCGGCCAAAAAAAAAAAGTTATTTTTTTATAATTTTGCAGCTATTTCCCATGCCAATGGCCATATATTTGGCCATTGGGATGCCTACTACTTTGAATACATGCTTTCTTTGGAGCTGTCATGCCTCCATTTTGTAATTTGCAGAAATGTATTTGGTTCATAGGTTCATAGGTAGGTACTAGGCTATCGGCCCAAGGGCCTATGTAAGCCTAGCCAACAAGGTACCATAGCTTACGCCACCCAAGAAAGTTATTTTCCTGTGCCACTGTCCAACAGAGACACAGAAGTGATCCCCGGGGTGTATTTCCTATTTCCCATCCACTCATCAAGATTTTTCTTGTGGTGACAAGGTTTGGGTCCCTAGTGCGTGTAGCTTGGAGGGATTGGGATTTCTTTAGGTGTAGCATGTCCAACAGCTCTGGGTTTGACATAGCTTTATATGTTAGGCAGAGATCACCTCGGAGTAGGCGATATGCTACGGAGTAAAACTGGAGTTTTTTGAGGTGGTCAGTGTAGGGCATTTGTTTGAGGCCAGTAATCCTCTTTGTGAGGTACTTCTGTGGCCTTTCCAGCTGCTGCAGATGTCTTGTGAGGTTCATTCCAAAAGGGGTGTTGTACTCTATAATGGGTCTAATGAGTGACGAGTAGAGGGGAACAATGACCTCTCTTTTCCTGGAAGAGAACCCTTTTATGATGAGGTGTCCTACATAGAAGGACTTCCTGACTACTGTGGCGATATGACTATCAAAGGAGAGACTACTGTCCACCTGGGTCCCAAGGTCTCTTATTACACATTCGGTGTTAAGTAGATTAGTAACCGAATACATTTCTGCAGGTTATGCTATTCCTGCAAAGACGACTGCATGCTTCCTGGATCACTAATTCACCTCATTTGCATGGTTTTCACCAGCAAATGGGGTAATTAGCATAGAGCATTGGTGTCCATGCAGGAATAGTGTAGGAGCACTCATGCACGTCCCAGGAGCTTGTTCTTGGAAAACTTGTCGGCTAAATAGAGTGCAGTAGCTCTTGCACTATTCCTGCACACCTTGCAGAGCTTGCTGAATCCTGGGGAGGATCTAGTATATCCACAAGAATTGTTTTGAATTCAGGTCTAATAGCTACCACTCTGTAAGTTAGATTTTCTTTTATCAGGAAGAGAACTCTACCTCCATTTGTTGCTGGTCTTAGGCATTACTTTCTATTGAAGCCTGTAAAATTCAAATTAGAAAAATCACAGACTTCAGCTCTGGTTACAATACTAATATTATCATGTTCAAGAATAAATGCTAACTCAGTGTGTTTATTTCTCAAACTCCTTGCATTACAAAAATTAAATAGTATTGGCATTATCATCCCCTGTTTAGCATTCTTTTTCATTTGAATTAATTCTTCTGTGTTCTTTATCAGCTCTGCTCACCCACTCTCTAGTAACTTGTTCTGAACTTCAAACATATGTTGCCAGAGTCACTTCTGATCTGCACCTTTCAGGTTAACTGTCTTTCCTGCTAGTGCTGGCAGTTTCAGTCCTGCAAATAATGAAAACATAAAGACATTTGTTTAAAACAAACATTGTACCTTAGCCTACAGCTCCCACAACTGCAGACACAACTATGTAACATCTGCTTTTATGTCCACCTGTGTTCCATGTAATTTAGGTTCATACAAGCACACCTGAAAAACATGCAGATGCAGAAAATCAGTAAACAACATTTTTGAAGGTTATGTGCATTCAGTTTATACCCCAATCCTGCTTTGCTTATTTGCTTATTGTTGTCAAATGTCCAGATAAAGGTAACTCAAGCTTTGCAAATTTCTTCACCCATGATCTGAGTCACAAGGGCAAGGACAAATGCAATGTATATAGACAGTGAAAGTCAACTTGCATGTTTTTGAGAGGTGGGAAGGAGATGTGAAGAAAATTCAAGAAATCTCATGCAGGCCTAGGAAAAAATATATACAGCTCCATAAATATAGTAGCCATAAGTCAGGACAGAGCCAGTGAGATAGAAGCCTTAACCACTGAACCACTGTGCTGCTGTTATACAATATGTTCATTAATAAATCAATACTTTAAAAAGCTCTTATAAATTAATAATTCTCAAAACTTCCCAATCAGAAAAATGCATACTTATTCTGACAACACCGAGTAATAATAAGCATATGCAAAAAAGCAACGTCTTAACAATCCCACATTGGAATATTTATAAGCAATAATCAGGAGATTTACGCCACCATTTTCATTTTGTTCCATGCCTGGGATGTCTTGCCAAATGGTTAAACCATAACCAGCATGTTACTTTTTACCTGTGTGCATTTTATTTGTTGTTGCTGTATTCAGCAAGTGTTTCTTCTGACCTTATCTGCAATGGAAACATCCAATGGCTTTGCTTTGCTTGGAATTTGTTGATGTTGGCCTACTGCAGGCAGATGAAATGATAACAAACTGCTTTCTAGTTTGATTTGTTTAACTGAAAAGATGAAGAAATGCACCATTTTTTATTTATTCAAAAAGAATAACAAGTGAAAGATATAGGCAAATGAAGCTATCAGTGTATCAAACTACTAGCCATAACAAAGAGGAGGAGGACATGCTGGCAGGGTCTGGCAGCTAGTTACTAAACTGCAAGAAAAAGCTTGATTTGCAATTGGTCCTCAGATGAATTTTTAAATATTTCTAATTTGCTTGGAAACTGCCAGTAGTGGCACTCTAAGTTCAATGCTTGGCGCTTGTGATTTGCAAGAATCAATTAAGTAAACAGATAAAAATGGTATAAATTACATTAGGAGTAGCATTCCTCTAAATATGGAAGCCTGACACATAACAAAGTGTCACCGGCAGCTGTAAGCTTGGCTGAGATTGGTTGGCTCATCTTACTGAGGTAATCACTTAGCCAAGATGACATCATAAGGCAGCCATGTGACTGAGGCTTATTACAAACAGCATGATAGTCAGCCTATTTAGTTTACTTCTAGCTGTTACTGCTGGCAACCCCCATTGGGTTCTGGGGAGATTGGCATAATGGTTAAGGTGTTTACCTTACAGACACAAGGTGCAGAGCCTGGTTGTCAAATGAGATAATTGTCTAGGCTTAAAATGAACCACAAGGGCAAATAGCCTAATACTAACCTATGGCCCTTTGAACCTAAATAGTCCCATAGTAGCATTTGATTGGGAATTAATACCTACCTAACACCTCCCACCTAAAGAGAAACACATTACCACTAACTAACATTCAAACCCTTTTTACTTCCCACACCAAACACATAAAACCCACTGCACTCCTCCTTTACCACAAAATACACACTTAGACATCAACTCATTTATCTCCATTCCAACCATAAAAGAATTAGCCAGCATCAATAAAATCTGTACATGTCTCTGATTCTGTACTAACTAGCCCATTTATTTCCC
>NC_056728.1:1140320991-1140370991 GCF_019279795.1 Protopterus annectens | reverse complement strand
GTAACTATGGAGCACAGTCAACATCAAAGAGCTGCTTGACGACTTTTGTTACTCATAGCTTACAGTGTTAGTGTGCTGTAGTCTCATGATACAGCATACACAGTGACTGCCACAGGACAGCAGCAGCAAGAAGCAAAAAGGGCTCTGACAACTATAAAACACTTCTCACTGACACACACACACACACACACACACACACACACACACACACACACACACACACACACACACACACACACACATATACACACAGACACACACACAGGCAGGCTGATATATTTAACAGCTTTTAAAGCTGTTATTCCATCAAAAATACTCTTACCTTTTGTTCATTATTTGTGTGGCAGAGCTAAGTATCTTAAAGCTGCAAAACACTTCACTATCCAAGACATTTTTTTCTATAACAAGTAATACATGTAATAACAGAGATATGGTTCCCGGTCCTCTGCTTCCTTCTTCTTGTTTAAGCTCTTATTTCAAACTAATTAATTCATTCAGCCATGGTGGTTATTTGTCCCAGTCGTAACTGTTACTACATTCTTTCCATTTTAGTACCAGATTCACATCACCCTTCTTTTGATTACATTATACTCAGTCTGAAATTAAAAATACAACTTTTCTTAAACTGTTTCAGTTTGTTGAATATCTCTAAGGGGGATTATAAAATATCTTAGTGGAGATGGCATAAATGTGCAATACCAGGCTACAACTCTTACCACAGTTTTCGGCCACCAAACCAGGACCAAAACACTAAAGGTGGAGGAGTGTCAATATTCACCAAGGATATTCACACCACCAGGCTAGTTGCCCAACACAATGCATCTGAAATTCTCCAGGTGCAACTAACACTAGGCAAGGCTGCAATCCAAATTGTAGCTTGCTACAGCTCCCCCACCATACCCCAAGATTCTCACTACACCTTTCTAAACATACTGGAAAATATTAAGATAGAACCAAACACCCTAATACTGGGTGATTTTAACTACCCTGCCATTAACTGGGAAAACTATTCATGTACCAACACCTTTGCCCAACGGTTCTTGGAATTCATAAATTCCAACACCCTGGATCAACTAATCCATAGTCCCACCAGGGGCTCCAATATCCTAGACCTGGTTATTACCAACATGGGAAATTGATGCTCCACACCTATGGTCACCCCCTCATTAGTCAGGTCTGACCATAAGCTAATCACCCTTAACATCCACATCCTACCCCCCACCCCCCAGTAAGGAAACCTCCATAAAAAACTTCTCCAAAGCCAGCTTCATGCTACTCAAGTCAGAAGTGACAAACTTTATGACACCCATGCAGACGGGAACTGAAAGTTCAACTGCTGAATCCTACACTAAGGCACTGTACGAGTACATCCACTCATGCATGAATCGTGCCATCCCAAATAGAACCAAGATGCTCTCATCCAAAAAAAGGAAGCCAATCTGGTCATCCCCTGCCATAAACAAACTTTACAACAAAAGGAAAAAACTGTTGCAGAAAAGAGGAAAATCTCAGGATGCAAAAAACTCCCTTACCAGCCTCAGTAAGAAACTGAGATCCCTCATAAAATCCTCCAAAACTAGTTACGGAAATAAAATTGCCAAAGATTCCAAAGACAACCACAAGGCATTCTATAACTATGTCAAGAATCTAAATGGCAATGCTCAGATTTACTCTGAGCTAAAACAGAATGGCATTAAATATACTGATCCCAAGGATATTTCCAATATCCTGGCAGATCGATTCAGTGCCAACTTCACCCCCCTCTCACCCCCTAAATGGCCCATCTCAATACCGGAAGATTGCCAAATTCCGGTAATAATGGCCACACAGGTAAAACACGCACTCTCCAAAGATAAGACTACAGCATCCATGGGACCAGATGACATCCCAGGCTGTGTACTACATGAACTACAATATGAACTGGCACCTCACCTAAGTGTCATGTTTAATCATAGCCTCACCTCAGGTTTCATGCCCACTGAGTGGCGCAGAGCTACAGTTATCCCACTCCACAAGGGGGAGATCCACTTGGATCCTGGAAACTACCATCCCATCAGTCTGACAAGCCTTATCTGCATGGCCATGGAGCGTATTATCATGGAACCTATAAACAAAGACATTGGCAACCTTCAAACACTGGACCCCACCCAGTTTGGGTTCGTGAAGGGCCGATCCTGTCTCCTGAACCTGATTGACTTCTTCGAATCAGTCTCCTGAGCCATGGACAAGGGTAAGGTGGTCCACACAGCCTATCTAGACCTTGCCAAGGCTTTTGACACCATCCCCCACTCTGGAATCATAGATAAACTTACTAAGCTGGGCATTAATCCCTACGTCACCCAATGGGTTGCTAACTGGCTTACTGATAGAACCCACACTGTAAAAGTAGCTGACTCCAAATCCGGCTCCAGACAAGTGACAAGTGGAGTACCTCAGGGTTCAGTCCTGGGACCGCTCTTGTTTGGCATCTACTTCTCTAAAGTACAGGCCAACACTAAGGGACTCTGGCTAACAAAGTTCACAGATGACTGCAAACTGGGAGCCATTATTGAATCCCCAAATGATGTGGATACTCTGCAAAAGGGCCTTACAGAAACAGATGCTTGGTGCCAGGGCCATGGGCTCAAGCCCAATGCCAAGAAATGTATAGTTATCCCCTTTGGGAAAAAACATGTATCCGTGAATTACCATATAGGTGGCAGTACACTAAACACCGAAAGTGTGATAAGAGACTTAGGGACACAGGTGGACAGTGGTCTCACCTTCGATAACCACATCGCCACAATAGTCAGGACATCCTTCTTTGTGGCACACCTCATCACTAAGAGCTTTTCATCCAGAAAAGAGGAGGTCATTATCCCACTGTACTGATCCCTCATTAGACCCATTATAGAATACAACGCCCCGTTTGGTATGTACCTCTCAAGACATCTGCGACAACTGGAAAGGCCGCAGAAATACCTCACTAAAAGAATCACAGGCCTAAAGCAGATGCCCTACGCTGACCGCCTTAAAAACCTCCAGCTATACTCTGTCACTTATCGTCTACTCAGAGGCGATCTCTGATTAACATACAAGGCCATGTCAAACCCAAAGCTGTTGGACGTGCTACACTTAAAGAAATCCCAATCCCTCAGAGCCACATGCTCCAGGGATCTAAACCTTGTCATCACAATAAACAAAACATGCTGGGGGGATAGGTTCCTGACCCAGAGACTCCCCAGACTCTGGTATAGATTGCCCATACATGTCAATCAGAGTGCCTCTTTGGCCCTCTTCAAAAGGAACCTTGATGATTGGATGGGAGAAAGGAAATTCACCCTGGGGATCACGTCAATCGCCCTGCTAGACAGGGGTCCAGGGAAGTAAATAGTGTGGGAAGAAATAGTCAGGGAATTGTTATGGCTAGGCTTGTATAGGCCCTAGGGCTGATAGCCTAGTACCAACCTATGAACCTATGAACCTATGTGCTTCCGGATAATTTGTCATAGTTTCCTAATAGTCAATATCGTAATAGCCATGTGTCCTATGTGTAGCCACATAAATAACTTGTCAGAGAAGTGAAAAATGGAGACTCTTGACTATTTATTATAACACCTACACAGACATGTATCACTTCTTTTATTTACTATATCTATGCTTCTACTATTGTTCTCAAACGGATTTTTGAAATTGTGGCCTCTCTTGATTGCAGATTTTGAACTCTTATTCAAAAAACGAATACACATCAGAATTTCCTTATGAAGTCCTCTATTTCTCTTTGATAATTTTAATTTCATATTATCAAATTTCTAAAAGTAGCAATTATTATGAGTAATACATTACCCTTTAATTCTGAATGAACTAGCATCTCATCAGCAATATGCGTGTATATCCCACCCAACCCTTTTGTTAGCAACCTCTTGTGTTATACTGTGTCACAATCATGGCTCATATCTCCATTTTAGAAGTAATATTCATGGTTCAGTAAATTTTCCATTAAAATCTTTACCCTTGGTTAAAACTGTGATATTCTGATTAACTAGTTTTTAACAATATTTTTCTTTAAGTATTTAGGATGTGAACTGTTAAAAGTACAAATAATTTTTACTACACCTTTTTTAGAAATTTGTATTAGCAATTTACAAGCCTCTATATTTATTTTTACTTCTACACTCAAATGCTGAAAGTAACTGGCGGCACTGCGCTTCAAAGCTCCATTTCTTTTAAAATAATTCACAAAATATGTAAGATACAGCTGATTCCCTTCCCACTTGCAACAGATATTCTACGTAATGACAGCAAAATGCAATGTAGTTTTCATTATATTTTGCAAACACTGTACTGACATTGATGGGTCATTCACAATATCTATTATTAAAAAGGAAGTTGCTGAATAAAACCATTTTTAAATATACAAGGTTCACTTCCATCTTTATAATATATGCATTGGTTCTGTTTGGTAACTAACTTATTACTGAGCCTAAACACGTCTCCATGGGCATTACAGTATATAAAGCCTTCCAATCTGCATACACAATGAGGCTATCTTTGTTAATTGCAAGGTTAGTAAATGTCTCCACAAAATTAGACAATTCTATAACAAACACAGGCATTTCCTGATCTACAAGTTTAACTTGGCATCCACATCTACTGGTAGTGATTTTGCTGATTCCAGAACACTGACAATATGTTTAGAGTGATAGTTAGATGGACTATTAAATATTTTGGGATAGGAAGAAATAAAACAATTCTAGATTTTTACATTACAGAAGTATCAAATAATTCATCAGCCATTACACCTGAGGTAAACAAATATGTTAAATGGAAATCAATCATTTTGAATTGATTAACAACATCCAAAGATACAGAACTGAATAACATTCTTCATTGCATGGCACATTTTCAATCTCAAACATATGTTTTCAGCAGTCAGACTCATCAATATTCTACTTTTATCTGCGTTCATATGTTTTTTTTTTTAATTCTGAAGCTATCTTTCTCAATGCAGAATGTTTTTATGGTGTAAGATTGTTATGCTTTCTTGTGGGTAAAAAATGTCAGAATGTACACTTTCCTGGTCACAAACATCCTCAAAGACAGCACTGAGTACAGAAGCAGTTTAAAATCACATTACATCATCAGTTGGTTAGAATTATCAGAGTTTGAACTTAGACCTCTAACTGATGCAAGATATTTCAGATTTAAATTCTTGGAAAAAAATCTTGATGATGCCTGAATAAACAGTAACATGGAATAATATCCTCTTTCTTTAGACTACTAAATCTTAAATTCCAAGTTTTCATTTTTATTGATATTCCTGTTGTTTTTTTCCTAAACAGATTCCTAAAAGTGTTCCTTCCTAAATAGGCAAAACATATATCTGCCAGGTATTCCTCTAGCCATCAGTTGTCTTTGGTGCAGGAATGTGTGGTCTGCTAGACTCAGACATAAACTATTATCTTCTCTTCAAAAATACTTGTGGATGAAAATATAAGCTGCATTTGATTTAAATCATATAAGCATTAATTTAACTGTATAAGTGATGGTGTACATACTACCTTCAACCAAGACACAGCACACAGACACCTTAGGAAGACTAGCAGGATACCTGTTATATTATTTATTTATTTTTGGAAGACTGGAGGAAACAGGAACACTTAAGACAAAGATCAGACGCACTCCACAAGGACAGTAACTGGATGACAGAACTTAACTCCATACCATTGCTTGCGAGTCAAAAGCCTTAATCAAAGAGCCACCGTACTGCTCAGTACTGTTTAATTATGACAGTAACTTGAAACCTCATGGTATTTCTGAAATGCAGACTTAAGACATAGAGAGCTATATTTTCGCTTAGTATCCCCTGAATCAATGCAGGGTGATGTGAATGAGTGCAGTCCTTTCCAAAATGTGTTTTCTGCCTGTATAGTTTACTGTCTGCATGAAATCACCTTTACATCAAGAATCTGACATGCTTCACTGTAACTTGTTTTGCTGCATGCCATTAACAAAGATCACACAATCTAGATTGAGGATCGTGCATCAGAATGCAGTTATAAGCCTGCATTATTTTTTGTGAATGTAGACTTATAACACTCATACATTTTGCTTCCTGTGGTTTTATTACATAATGAGCCACATAATTTGTTTTCATACTAAAATGTGATCAATAATTAATTCACAGTTCAAATAATGCATTTAAAATGTTTATTGTGATATCTTTCCAAACAGTTAAACTATGACTGATTTTACTACCGAAGAATTATTTCAGTAATAAATGTAGTAGCAGTGGAAGAAAAAATGTGCCTTGGAAAATGATATTGATAAAAGCATGAATCCATGATTCAGGTAGTTGATGTACCAAAACAATTTTCTGAATAAATGGATTTAGTTCCCAGGTTATGTCCTTTGAATGGTCATGTCCCATATTGTGATCTAATATTTTTGTCTCATATACTATACTGCAGCCCTATTGGATCCTAACAGATGAAATGCTATTCCCCACTTCAATATAATAAAGGGGAATTATGTATGTTAGTATAAATTATTCATTATACATCAACAACTTTCAATGTTCAATGATAAATGTTATGACTATCAAAATTCAGAGCTCAAAAGAGCCAATAAAGAGTTTGCTAAGTGACAAGCTTGGCTGATAAACCTTTTTGCCTTCAATACACTCAGCTTTTCTTATATACAAGATATGAAGAAAAATAAATCTTAATAACCATTCTTGACTGTGGAAAAGACATAAATTGTATAAAATGCATGATACAAAAAAAAATAAACAATATTCAGTGTAACTGCATAAGCATCATGCCTATAGCACTATGTAAACAGTTAATCTCCTCTTAACAATTTGTATTCTCTGGAAAAAAGTCATAAATGTTCAAGTTTTTCTTTGTAGGCAAGATGCTGCAGACCAACAATCTGTCTAGAAATTATTTTTTGCAGCTTTTCATGTTTTAAAATTATATATACAAAAGGAACCACAATATTCCATTATCGGGCTAACAAATAAAGTAATAGAATCAGTACCTCTTCTTGAAAAACATCTAATATTACTAATTAAGCAATAACCTTTTTCTTAAGTGTTCCCCTGAGTTGTTCCTCAATATTTAAACATGTATCAATAATCACTCCTAGATACCTGATGAAATTAATCTTCATTATAATGTGTTAGTCAAAAAAGTCAGTCAGAAGTAACTTTTTTGTCATTTAGCTCTACACAAGTGTAGATCAAATGAGATTCCATGCAATTAGCTCATCATGGGACAGACAAAATGAACCATGTGCCACTTTTTGGGTGAACAAGCACATAGCAGTATCAGCTGAAAAAAAAAAGTATTTAAAATATATGATCATCCACTGTATACATATATTCATTATCATTTGCACCAAAGTATATAACCAGGCATTTTTTTGGAATTTAACTTCATACCTCATTCACTTCACAATTCTAGTGAACTGAAATAACTTTGAAATATCTAATTATTTTTGATAACAAACCCACCCACCTAAGTGTCATCAGCAGATTTACTAAGTCATGTGTTTATCTGATTTGAAAACCCTGACATAAATAGGCCAAGGAGTATGGGTTCTAAAACTGACCTTTGTGATAACCCTGCTGTTATCAGTCTGTATTCTAAAATATAATTCTTAATCCTGACTCTACTCTTCCTTCCTTCCTAAAATGTGCCACCCATCTGGGTAATATAAATGTTTATTTTCAGATGTTTCATCATATTTATTAATGCTTTGTGGTGCATTGTATTACAGGCCCTTCCAAAGTCAAGATATTTATTGTTATTCAAAATAATTATACATATTGATTAAACAGAGTAATTTGCAATACTTGTTGTAAATCAAATATTAACCATGGGATATCTACTTGAAATCCAAAATATACTACCACAGCAGAACACTATTTGTTCTTGGCCACACTGTTTTTTTTTCATTTGGATATCTAGTTGAGGTTAAATTCCTTGAATGCCAATTTCCTGAATCACATGACACTGAGGAACATGAGCAGTAGCAGTTTTCCATAGGAAGTCATTGCCTATGCAATTTCTAAGTCTGATCCAGCAGTGACTGCTTTGTTTTAGATATCTGTCTTCATTGAGGTGGTGAAACTGTGCAGTTGATATATATACATTTGATGTGAAGTGGGGTGGGGAGGCTTGTTCTCCACAATGAGGTAGGGGAGTTAGCCCCCTTTAAAAAACACCTTCAGTTTACCTTTTCATCCTTTTGAGTTTCAGACATTTATTTTCAGTGCATTAGTCCCTAAGCGTTTAGACTTTCAGGGTTACATAGTAGAATCACTAATCACAGGAATGACTCTAGATACTGCCATGCAAAAAGTAAGCAGCATGCTGTATAAAAAGCTTCTCCTGGAGTTACACATACCAAAAACAGACACTCCAGATGTATAAGCTGCCTATATCAGCACTGGCTGTTTTAAGGGTCTGTAAAGTTTTTCAAGTTTTATTTATACACATTAGAGAGCATATATTTATATATACTAGGAATACAGTGACTGGCTACCATTGCTCAAGATGCCTTTCTTGCTGTCAGTGGATCTAAAATCACTGCAGGTACCCACTCCTTCATATCCAGAAGCAGCAAAAAAGGTAATATCATAGCTTGACTGGCTATTAACTTTCACCAGTGTGTCCACTGTAAATCGAGCATAGCAGCCTGACTTTTGGTCACCACATTGCCTCCATTGTATGGAAGGCTTTCTACATGGCCCTCCTCATAAGTATTGGTATTTCATCCAGGAACAAGGAGGTCATAACATCCATGTGCTCCTCCCTTATCAGACCCATTATCAAGTACAATGCCCCCTTTGGCGTGTACCTTGCCAAGCACATGCAGCAGTTGGAGAGACTACAGAAGTTCCTGACAAGGAAAATCCAAGGCCTCAAACACCTATCCTATACAGATAGACTAAAATCCCTGTCCCTCTACTCAGTCTCATACAGACTGCTCAGAGGTGACCTGTGTCTGGCATACAAAGCCATTTCAGACCCAGCCTTGATGGTGTAGCTGCATATCCGTAAGACAAACTCTACTCGTGCAACCCACACACAAGGCCTTAACCTGGTCTGTGACATTAATAGAACTTGTTGGCGGGATAGATTTGTGTCCCAAAGACTCCCCCATCTGTAGAATAGACTCCCTCTCCATGTCAAGCAGAGTACCTCTCTAGCCCTATTTAAGAGGAACCTGGATGACTGGATGGGAAACAGAAAATACACCCCTAGAATCCCACCTGTGGCCCTGCTGGACAGGGGAAGCAGGTGCTGACTTTGTGGGAACATAGGTGAAACTCTTGGCTAGGCTTACAAGGGCCTCCAAGCCAATAGCCTAGTATCATCCTATGAACCTATGAACCTATATACCAACAGGAAATGTTTGGCCACTACAGTATCATTGAGTGACCGAACTTTTCTTTCAGCATAAGCAATACTTGTTTACATTGTGAACTTGCTAAACTACTAAATGACCCACAACATTTGTTCTATAAGAAAAGTCAAACAAATGAAAAAAACTAATCAGAAATATACCTGACTCTTCCTTTAGAAAGAACATCATGGCTGACACATGAACTTACAAATACCTTCCACTTAAAAAAAAAAAAAAAACTTTTCTTCCCTGATACATGCCAAAATTAGAAACCTCGCAATCACTTGTCATGTCCTTTCTTGGGTTATGGGATGATGCTTCTGTTATTCTCTTGCTGTGTACAGGGAATACAAAGCAACACAAATGAGAAAACAAAGAGAAATTTCTTTCCAAACTATCAGTGTACTTTGTAAGCATACGTCCCACACGCAGTATATCAAGCAAACTGCAAGACATATAATTAATACAGAAGAACACCATGGAGCCATTAGACAAGGGCATAATTTAAGAAAAGTATTTTTTTTTCTTGCATAATGCCACTATATAATAGCACTAACCCCAGGGCTGGGTGTTGGTAATATTAGATTTACCCACACCCAGCCATGGGTAATTACTATATTATACCATGACCCCCCCAAAACGTGCACGCTGATTGGCCAGCTGCAGTTATACTAATGGAAAAGGTCCGTCGCCTGACTTTTTCCATTAGTTTTACTTTTTCTACAAACTATAGTTAATGGTTATGGGTTTAACATGGCGAGACTTTAAAATAAGCAACAGGGATCTCTGTTATGCTAAACCCATTTAACATTTTTAAAAAAACAACGGAGAAAGCAAGATCTCGTTTTTTTTACTGTTTTGCTATGTTAAATGGGTTTAACATAGCGAGACAGACAGGTTTTTAAAAAACAACGGAGAAAGCAAGATCGGACATCTCGTCTCACTATGTTAAACCCATTTAACATAGCGAAACAGTAAAAAGCAACGGAGATCTTGCTTTCTCTATGCCATTATTTAAGAAAGTAACTTTTCTTAAATAATGGGTTATTGCTATAATAATAAGCAAAATTAAACCTGTATTATAGCAAACTAAGGTGCAGTGTCAGCGTCTTAATAACATGTGAATGCATAGTGCATTAGTCAGACATCTGCCACATGTCAGAAAAGGCAGAATAAAATTTTGACAACAAAATACAGAAATACAATACCATTATTTTTAAAAAAGGTACTTGACTTCTTTTTTAAATGAATGACATTATATAACAGCCATGATCCATGACTGGGTGTGGGTAATGTTGGATTTGCACGTACACAAGTGTGGATTATTGTAAAGCAGCATTTTCTTATTCTAAGACTAACATGCAGCACGGATCTATGTCTGATTATAAGGCTTGCTTTTAAAGATGAACTCTAGATTTCTATGAAATGCTGATAATGTAATGGTAATAATTGGGTACAATGTCTTGTGCAAGAGGCAAAATTCTGAACTGCTTTGAAAAACCAACATAAATGGCTAGCATTAGTTCTAAATGTCTTAAATACAGCATTACCCACAGACTTTTGTTGTTAGACTTATTTTTATTATTTAAAGCTTAAGCTTCTAGTTTGTATACTTCTGTGCAAAATTCAGTTCATGTTTATTCAGAGGGTTTAGGATGTTCTGCAAAATAGAGCAGAGAAGAGAACTGTTTTTTTTTTCTCTCCAAGCATTTTTATTTGCCATTATGAACTCTTGACTATATTTTAAGTAATTTGATTTTGTAGTTTTCAGATAAATCTGCTTGGAACAGGAGAAATACTATTACTGCTTTTTTAATAACATGGTGACTAAATAGATATTCTCGATATATTTATATGCAAAGTAATGTTATTATTATTGACTGAATCAGAACAAATATTTTATGTGAATTTGCAAAGTATGATTAAAAGTGAACAGATTCCCATAGCATCTCTGGCAGAAAACAATAGCCTGAACTTGATTCAAGTAGCTTGATTTAGCATTTTATTATAAAAAAAATAAATAAGAAAATACTCCATTATTCAAACAGAAGGACAAAAACAACAGTGAAACGAATGACAGCTGGCTATGGAAACACTATGGAGAATGTGAAAATTAAGAACAGCGGCACAATAGTATAAGAAGAATAAAACTAACAACATGCTGTATAAACAGTATGCACATTTCATAGTTTAATAGTACTTCCTCATGTATATAAGAACAAATAAAAGCACTTAGCAAACTTTTATAACATTTCCATCTCACATGACAGTGTAAAGCCACTGGACACATTTATAAAGTAAATGCAAATATGTAGAAAGACATCTAGAAAATGAATAAAATACATATGGATGGCACCCTGAAAACTCTACTTAAAGAATGTTATATCATTGCTTCACAACAACATCTGGTGTTAATGGCAGGTGTGTTTAAAAATGCTAAACTTTATTTTCAGAATCTCCAGAGCATTTTCTGAGCGGAATATTTTTAAAGTTATCAAAAAAGTCATCTCGGTACAGGAAAAACAAAAGAATCTGTGGATTTATTTTACAAAGTAAATAAGAAAGCTGACAAGACCTGCTATTATTTGCCTGTCTGCAAAAAAAGTGTCACTTTTTGATTTTTGTTTGTTGCTATCTTCTAAAACAATATTTTGAGGTATGTTTCAGTGCTATGTTTGAAAGATTTGCTAATGTAGCTTTTTGTGTTCAAACTCAAAATTATAATTCTAGGCCACACTATCTGGCTGAGATGTGAATTCCACCATTTGTGATTAAGTTAGCACATGCTTTTTCAAAAAGTATGTCTCTTCAATACGAGCCTAAATTTAAGAGTTATAACTGGTACTCTGACTAGAGTATTATAGAAAAAATAGGTGGCCTAATTATTTTAATATTAAAACTATAAATATCTTTGGTGCAGCTATCCCTTTAAAATGCACTGATTTCCCCTCAACCAAAAAAATTATGTAAAAGGTGTTGTGATAAATGACGAAATAAATAATGTTAAATTTTAAAGAAAATAAATAAGCTTTGTGAAATGACATCTGCAACCAAACTGTTTCATTCTTTGTCTACACATAATTGTTACTTACTAAATTTGATTCTTATCTTTTCGTCTTCCTCCTTTCCTACTGCCACACTTAGCCTCTTATTTTCTCTCCCTCATCTTATTACTTTAAATTATTTCTCTTATTTATTCTCTTACTCCCTCCCTTCTTTTTCCCCTCTCTCCCCCATATTGATGCCTCTTCTTCATCTCATCAGTTCTTTACAGAGATGCAGCTAATCCTTTTATATATTAGTTCTATCCAAATTGTATACTCATTTTACATATAATGGCTATTTATACCTAATCTGAAGTAATTACACATTCCCTTGTTTATAGTTTATATATATTTTTTAGATTAACAATCTTTGCTATTTACTTTAATTGTTGTCAGTCAGTTTTGTACCTTTTGTACCAGAAGTTTGCTGAAAAGAAGTACATGACCAGTCAGACTATCCTGATCAAAAAATATAATTAATTGATAAGTAAGTAAGCAAGTAAATAAATAAATAAATAAATAAATAATGCAGCACACACAGCTGTCAAAACCGATCTGAGTGGTAAACAGACTCATATTTGATTTGTGTTCTCTTTACGTGTGGAGTCAGATTAAATGGAATGAAGACTTTTTGTGAAGAGAGACAAACCTAATGTTTGAGTGAAAGTGTCCTTAACATTTAACTGCTGTATATGAAGTTCTGCTGCTATTCGCTGACTCAGAGCAGATTGGCATTAGCTGTATATCTTGTAGCCTATGCGGTCACAGACTGGTATGTTATGAGGGTGACTGGTGAACAAATGCTGATATGTGCTCAGTGCAGGGTTTAGGGTAAAACTACTTGATTGTATCTGGTGGGAGGTAGGTCTACGTTAGGCTCAGTAACACAGCGTGCTACCTTAGAGACATTGCATTATTTCTGTCTGTTTCCTCATCTTAAAATATTTTTTTACCTTTTGGGCACATTATTTTCAGTTGTAATTAAAGTAGGGGAAGAACAAAGTCTTCAAAATGATGATTGTAATGATCAGTGGTAGAACACAGGTATGTTTAGATCTACTACCATGTAAATAAGAATTAAGTATGCACCTCGGTTTGCTGTATATATGATGTTGAATTATCTGCATGAAAAACACTGGAGATGGTGAAACAAAGAATACTATAGATGTAAAAGATTTGCAGAAAGGTGGGAAGCCTGATGGCTATCTTAGAGTAATCATATCGTCATGTGTAAGAGGTATGCAAAGAACAAAGGAATGAATAAAAAGCAAAAGAATAAAATTTTGTAACTGGCTGAATGTTGGTATAGTAAACATGTTTCTGGGGTAGTAAGTGACAGAAGTAAAGATATGAAAATAGATATTATACATAGGAGGCCATCTGCTCCTAAGTGTAGATGGGCAGTGTTGAATGATGGACTGAAAGTGCTTTAAAACAAAATGGAGGACAGTGACAAGATGCATTTAGTGAGTATGTCAATGGAGTGCAAGGGGCAACAATTGCGGAAAAAGGAAAACAAGCAAGGTGGAAAAAAAGGATCTACTGAGCTGTAGGTAATGCTTTATGTTGCAATGAGCCTAAGAAGCAAAATGAGACACCTGTATGCAATACTCTTAACAATGAAGCATTGATGTCAGATTCTTAATGAAAACCTGGAATACAGTGGTTATGACTTGGAGTATATTACTGCCTGACATTATGATGTGTAGGAAGAACAAAAAAAGCAATGTAGAAAGGAGAGGAAAATGTAGTCAAAAACAGAAGAAAACATATTAATAAAGAGACAGAGTTGATAAGGAAGGGACAGTTACACTGATGAGTCTATTGCCTGAGAGGGAAGAATGAGGCACATTGTGAGACACTGTGGTATACCAGTCACTAGGTACAGGAAGAGATGGATGCCATTAGGTGAGGGTTGAAAATCAGAGGATAAGCAAACAGTGCAAAAGCTATAGAAATATGAGGTCTTCATATATATATATATATATATATATATATATATATATATATATATATTCTGTATATATATGTGTATATATATATATATATATATATATATATATATATATATATATATATATTATAGGGCTGGGAAAGAGTGGTGATGTCATCTAGTAGGCTAAGATAAATAAACAGACGATGATTATAAACCTAAACAAAGATGCAAACTTAATTACTTTATAAATTGTTTATGTTAATATTGTACTAATTATCTTTTCAAGTCTTTCACTACTGTTTATATAGAAATGTTGCTATTGGGAATGGCAAATGTGTCAATTAATAAAATGGGCACTTAGCATTTTACAGTTGAAGTTTGCTAAACTGTAGTTTTAATTGGTACTGTTTTCATTATTCTACAAGTCTGAAATTCTGCTCAATGTTATGCCGTTTGCTCATTGGTGAGGTTGTAGGGGTAATTCAATAAACCCTACACAGAGTGATTCTCCATGTAAAAATAGTGTAGTGGCCCAAACATGGAATATGGCTGCCAAGCCATCCAGGAAACATGGCTGGGGGTGTGCACAAGTGTCTGGACACTGTGCGGACATGGAGGTGTTCACGGAATGCAAATCATCTCATATGTTGGTGAAAACCAAGCAAATGAGGTGACTTTCTGATTCAGCAAGCAGAAAGGCACCCATGTAGGTGCCGTGTCAGCATAAAAAATGTACATGGTTACAAACCATGTACCGGAGTATAAAATTTAAACAGGGGCTGTAACAGCCCAAATAAAAGGTTGTACATTGCACAGTAGGTATGCCATTGCCCAAAACTATGGACACTGAGTTAAAAAAGTAATGCAATATGTGAAAAATTAAACTTTTTTAATACATGTGCCACATTTAAATGGTGCACAGTGATGTGCAAGTATGCTATTTAGAAAAAAAATAAAAAGTATAAAGTATGAAATTTAAAGTTATGCAAAGGTATTGCATTATAGTGTCCAGCATGCAGTCATACAATGGCAGGTTATAGTGTTAGCTAAGGAGATAGGCCTTGGTGTAGTGCAGTATCCAGGG
This sequence comes from Protopterus annectens, assembly GCF_019279795.1. Classification (NCBI taxonomy): domain Eukaryota; kingdom Metazoa; phylum Chordata; order Ceratodontiformes; family Protopteridae; genus Protopterus; species Protopterus annectens. The sequence goes on along the minus strand of NC_056728.1, from coordinate 1,140,355,534 downwards.
TATATGCAATTAGGTGTATGTAAATGAGCCAGGTTATTGAATGGGCCACCGTGTCCATATGTACTAATTCTGGTAGGGTGAGAACTGTGTTGCTGTAGGCAGAACAGATAACTAACATCAAAAGGGGGTGTGTCACACCATATTTAAGCTGATTAGAGCTCAGCAGCACCTGTTTGTGCTCAGCTAAGCAGAGCTAAGCAGGGGTGTGTGTCTGAGGCTGCTAAGCTATGCTTAGCCCCATGGCACTGTTTCAGCTGGTTAAAGAAAAGCTAAGCATGCCTGTGTACAGGGGAGGGTCCAAACTGTTCAGCAATGTTTATACTAGCACTGTGGGTTTGCATGGAGCATCACAGGGCTTAGCAGTGGAAGAAATTGAAAAAAAAAATAAAAGGAAATTGCCTGGGAAAGCCAATCGAGTATTAAAGACTGATAAGCCCTATTTCACTGACACTGGCCCAGTCAAACCCCTCAATGATATACCTGGCAGATGGAATGTAGCATAGTCAGCCAATCACACAGGCTGAATCTGCAGCACACCACTAAAATGCATGCATACACCCTTCAATCTGATTTTTCCCACATACTGTGCACCATTGGAGTACACACTTGGGAATTTTAACTGACAGAATGATGGGGGCTGCTGCTGCTCTGCTACAATTGTAGGCACTACAGACTGAGGTCAGTGATGATGATGATGATGATGCTGACAACTGGACCAGATTGAGGAGGAGAAGAGTGTTCAGACCCAGGGTAACCTTTCAGGGGCTACATGAGCTGGAGATAGTAGACCACTACAGGGTGAACAGAGACATACTACAGGAACTCACTGAGCTCTGCCGCCCGCACCTCAGACCCAGAGCCAACAGAGGAGAACCCATCCCAGTGGAAACAAAGGTATGTGTAGCCTTAAGAATACTAGCTACAGGTACTTTCCAAAGACCTACTGGGGACATCATGGGGGTTTCACAGGCATCTGCATCCAGGGTACTCCACCATTTCCTGGATGTCATGCTGACATATGCCAGAGAGCACATTTATTTCCTCAGCACCCCATAGGAGAGGACCAACAATATACATCTCTTCCACCATTTAACACACTACCCAGATTTACTGGGTGCCATAGAGTGCACTCATGTGCACATCAAAGCACCAGATGGTGAGGAGGGTAGATTCTACATCAACCACAAGGGGTATCGCTCAATCAACTGCCAGGTCACGTGCAATGCCCAGGGCATTATCATGAATGTGTGTGTTGGCAGCCCTGGCAGTTATCACAACTCCCACATCTGGCATGCATCACATCTGTATCAGGCATTTGCCAGGGGTGACATCTCGTACAGCCATCTACTTGGGGATGCTGTCTACATACTGGAACCGTAGATGATGAGACCCATCAAAACTGCACATGCAACAACTAAATTCCATAATGAGGCACATACACAAACTAGGAACATTGTAGAGTGTTTATTTGGGCTGCTGAAGTCATGGTTCTGCTGCCTTAACATATCTGGTGGAGCCCTACAGTACTCTCCAGCCACATGTGCACACATGTTCATAGTATGTGCCATGTTACACATTATGATCCGTGGAAACAGCTGCAGCAGGAACATCAGAGGGAAGGGACACACAATCCCCCCCACCATTGCCAAGGTCCCCACAGGCACAGGGAGACTCGGAGGAGGAACCCCCTGAGCCTGTCCCTGTAGGCAGATGTAGGCATGCCCAGTACACCCTGGCCTTGGCAAAGAGGCAATGCATAGCACATGCACTGACAACCTAGGGACCCAGAGAATGACACTTCACTCTGACTCACATACACAGTAAAAAGGATGCCAGCTACATCACACTATCTGTACCTTACCATGTATAAGCTGTGTACTATGTGCATCCAATAAAGTCAGCCCTGAAGCACTGTCCTCTCAACTGCTGCAGGCACAAGGTAAGTCACTCTTCTTAACAACAAATGAATGGGACAGTAGACTGTCATAGCATATCTATGGTATTGCTGCATGTATGCAAGGGAATGGAGTGGCTACTGGGATAGCTGCAGACAACTGACAGCTATGTGGGACAACAGGAACTCTCTGCCAAATACTGGCTGCCCCAAAATATGCAGTATTCCCCAAGCCAGCAAAACCCACTGCACTATGTGAGGGACTTACAAACAGCAGGGTCATAGGACAGATGCATGGATGTCAATTTTGGAGTCCCATACATACCTCTCAATCTCTCAGAGCAAGAAATCTGTACAAAGCCATAAAGAAATGTGAGGAAAAGGCCCAAAAACAGGGACAATTTTTAAGTATCGCTCTTACAAACTTAGAAAGTTGATAGAATAACAAGTTTTGCACTAGCACAAATTCTCTGAAGGGTAAGAAATCTGAAGCTCAAGTGTCTGTCATTAGTTTCTAACTTCAATCATTAATAATTTGCCAGTAAATTTCCAGACTACCACAATTTTATGAAAAATGGAACCAAAATATGAGGCAAACATCTGGACAATCTGTGAAAATCTGTACAGTTGAGAGGTATGGTCCCCTACCCTTGACACACCCATGTTCCCATAGAACTGTAGTAACATTTATGTTTGTAAGGTAATAACAGCAGACAACACATTCCCAGGGCTGTCCCAATCAACTTTCTAACATGTTGCATTTCATATGCAGGGGTCAATGTGCAATGAGTTTAATAGTGTCAGGAAGTAGATAGCACTGACTAGTGGCCATTGTGACTCACTGGGCTAAGTGCATAACTGTGGATGACAGGGTCCATGGTTTGAGACTGGCCATGCCTACTGTTTTGCATGTCAGCTACACTTATGGTAGAAGGTCTATAGACTGTCCAGAAGTCAATATTTGTTACTGCAGGAAAGCTGGATAATGGAGGGACAGGATGCCACAGATATGGACAGTAATCAGCTCTGAGTAACCTAGACGGTGCCTAGTAGAAGAACAGGTTGTGACAAGTCAGTCTAGCACCAGAATATAAAGGCTGCCACGTAACTGTGTTAGTACTGACAACAAGTCAGTGGGCACCATCCATACCCCACAAATGACAAGTTTCTCAGAATGTCCACATGTATGCCTCATATATCTGTTCTGTTTTTCATAACAATGCATTTGTCTGGCAAACTATTGGCAAACCAATAAAGGATGATGTGAAAACATCAATGACAAACAGTTGAGATGCAGACTTCATACCTATAAGAAAATGCAAGCTAATACAAAACCATTCTACCAATTATCTACATTTGGAAGAGCAATATTTAGATCCTGTCCCCATGTTTGGGCCTGTGTCTGATTGTTATATATGGCCATCTCCAGATGTCTGTCTGTAAGAGTTTGAGAGATATGGCCAACATGTAGCTTTATAATAACAGTGCAACACAAACCATCTGAGGACCAGAGTAGATGTATAGGGCACGATGCTGGCCAACCTGCTAAAAAGGTAGTGTCAGAGGTGTGAAGTCCATAACCCTGTGTATGTGATGTTATGACTTCTACCTCAGTCACACCATAACTACAACTACATACAAGCAGCAACTGTGGACAAAGCCTGCGACTAGAGCAGAGCAGGACAAAGGGCCACATTCCCTAAGGGAAGGAGGAATCACTAGCCAGACAAATGTAGAATGTGTAGGCTAGAACACTTCATGCAATAGCATGGGTTCCCAGCAGTGTATGGAGTCAGTAGACAAATGTCTGTCAGCAGTTCCTCACATTAATCTACACTGATCTGCAACTGACATACCAGGGCATCACAGTGCTGTGTAAAATGTATTTCACATTTTATGCAAAGCTCTGCTCAGTCCAATATACTGTGTATCCACCCTAGATATAACTCAGTTAATAAGGATAGCACACAGCCAGGAGATCTCTCAGACAGTATATCAGTGAGGTGCTGGAATGTTTACACAGGTTCATCAGCCAGTCAGCTGTAGCACACAAAATTCTGGAATGGAGGACAGGTAGATCTGGCCTGGAGTCCCAGTGTTAATATTGATTGTCATACTGGGCATGCTCCTACACTTAGCTACTTTCAGCCCATGTCTGAACCCACATCTGACTATAGAACTGGGATGTGCATATATCCCTTATGCATACAGACAGCTATTTACACCTTAACTGTCTATCCTGTTTACCCCCATCTTTCCATATGTGGTACATATAATATTTATCTGGATCCGTTGAGTGTGATATACATACAGATATATAGGTTATTGTTGTGACTTTCGGCTTTTCCCAGTTAGGGGTCGCCACAGCGGAACTCCGGTCCACTAATGATTGGCAGTTGATTTTTACGTACTGAGTTGCCAGCCCTGACACACAACCTTCAATGAAGGTACGCCCATTCACGCATGTCTCCATGCAGAAGACACCCTAACTGAGAGTCGAACCGGACAGCGTCTTACTGTGAGGCGACAACGCTACTGCAGCACCACCACCGCGGATACATACAGATATATAGGTAGCATATATAAATATATAATTTATAGTGAGGCAGAGACAGGGGGAGAGCATTAGACCGAGAGAGAGACAGAGAGACAAAGAGAGAGACCCTGAAAGGCATAGAGTGATGTACTGCTGCAGCCACACATACACCACTTTTAACCAATGGCACGTGCAAGTACTGTGGTGAGTACCACTGTGTAATAACAGGTAGGTAGAGGTTGTAATCGCACATCATTTGTGTGTGTTTTTGTATGTATTACATGTACAGCAGAATATACACACCCAAAAGGTCTATGTCTGTTTAATGGCCACTCATGTTTTGACCCTGTGAGTAGTGTCCTCCACAACAGTGGTCTCTCTCTCTCTCTCAGTAGCTACTGATGTCATCCACCCCAACAGCAGTGGCAGACACTTTCCACATGTGTAAGTCCCGTGGCATATGCAATTACGCACATAGTGCTATAGTGTCGACAGTTAGATAAGTAGCGGTTCTAATCCCAACAATGGCAACTCAGTGGGTGTGTGTATGTGTATAAGTATATCCCCTTGTGGCTGTCTACTAGTTGCATAAAGTAGTTGCTTCACATTAGAAGCACCTTAATGTTATGAGAAATAGCATAAGCTATGGTAATGTGACACAAAAAAGCTGTCATACTGACAAACCAAGAGAAGTCCTGTCCATTGCACTTGCCATGGGTATGGTTTGTTCTGCCAACATTTGCTGTACTACAAGAAGTGTCCCACATTGCACACTGATAAAGTGGCAACCTTACTCTGTGTTGCCTATGTGTGTGTGTAATATGTAGAAATGTGTAGGCCCTGTGAGTAGCCGCTCTCCCCAATTACCCACATGTATCTAGGTGTGAATGCTAACTGCCACCAACCACATATGTAGGTACTGCCTAAGGCTGTGGTGACTGCATGTACTGTGCTGCCTGTCATTAACCCACAGACTGATGTTAGCACACTGCAGGGGGTCATACAGGGGTATGGAAAGGTGCCAAGGTCCTGGCCTCAAGCTGAATGTAGAAAATAGTATCATCATACTATATGGCAAGGACATGGCCACACTGTTTCCTACATCAACAGCATCCCCATAAACACACAACCTGCTTTGACAGACCTGGGCACTCAGGTTGATTACACTGTTGCATTCAGCCATCAAGTAATGGCAGTGGTCAAAAAACCCTTAGACATGGTTCACCACATAGGCAAATGGACTGCATCCAGATGAAAGGTGGACATTACCTCTGTATAGTCCTCAGTCAGTACAACAATAACTTATCATCATGGCCAGTCTGGTATGTACCTTTACAGACATTTGCAGCAACTGGAAAGGCTATGTTAACACCTACAAAGGTTATCCATGGCCTTCAATGCCTGTTCCATGCTGACAGCCTCAAATCAGTAGTTCCCCACTTGGTATCAGACAGGTTGTCCACAGGTGGGCTGTGGCATGCGTAGATGGCAATGTTGTGCTCAGCCCTTCAACAGCTGCCCCATATATGTGAGTCTAACTCTTTGTGCATTACCAGCATGGCAGGCCTGAATCATATATGTGACAGCAATAAAACCTGCTGGAGAGACAGGTTTGTCTCCTATAGGCTGCCCTGTCTCAGGAATGCACTTCCCATACATGTCAAACAGAGTACCATGCAGACCCTCATCAAGTGCATCCATGATGAGTGGATGAAAGAACAGAAATCTGTCCCAGGGGTCCAACCTGTGTCCATCAATGACAGATGCAACAGGTGCTGATCGATTATTCTGTTGGGGATAAAGCAATGGCTAGGCTTGTAAGGGACCCAGGGCCAGTACTCTAGTACCCTTCTATGGACTTATGTATTTGCGATCCTACGGAACTCTCAGGCAACATGTATCAAGAGTAGTATGCTATGTCAAGGGGTATGCATGCAAGTTTATGCTGTCTGCCCCCATTGCCCCTCACACAGTGTTCCACGCATACTCACTTAGGTAAACATGCACATATACAGCCATACCTTGGCAATGAAAATGTCTCTGTGTTGCCACTACTCCATCCAGAGCTTCTGTATTGACAGCAGGTCCCCATGACTTAGACACACAGACACCTGGAACAGAAACAGAATAAGGTCTGTGAGACAGTCAGTCAGCAGTACTAACAGCAATACAGCATCATGGCACAATGGTGCATACACTTTCATGTGTATGCATGAAAATTGCCAGTAGACAGCACCTCACAGGGCATAACACTACTGCAATATGAACTGCCATTAACTGTACTATATTCACCCTGTGCATCAGACAGATATTAGCATGTCCTTGCATTGATGGTATGGATGACAGGGATGTGGCACAGGTATCATCACATGCACAGGGTGTGGTGTGGGGTTGCCAAAGGACTAGGTTGTGCCACACAGTTGACATCATGCATGTGTGTGTCTGGCAGGGTGCTGGTCAGCTGGGCCATGGACAGGAGATATGTTTGTCTGGTGGTGACCTACATCCGACCTGATGTGTGAGTGTGTGCATGTACACAATGAAGCCATGTACCAGCCCTACATGAAGGAATGTTGGACAGCTGTGGACTGTACATGGCAGAAGAGACAGTTAACCATCTCCAGCTATGAACATGGGAATTGGTTCTGCCAAGAGTGGCACTGGCACCAGCATGCCCAGGGCTAGATGCAGTACTACTTGCTGATGGTGACCTGTGTCTGCCGGGTCTGTATCCCTCACAGGATCACCCAGGACCATATGCCCCTGGCTTACCAGATTGTGGTGTGGACAGCACCCCCCTTTGGTAGTGCTGGTGGTACTACCACTATGGGAGTGTGACTGTGCATGGCCATGTGAGCTCTCAGCTGATGTTGTTGCTGACCTACATCCATGTGTCCAATGACCTACTCCCACCACATTTTCAAGTGCAGACATTGTATGGTTAAGGACTGACAAAGTCTCACCTCACTGTCTATCTACTACATCAGCAAAATGATGTAAGGCATCATCAATGCTGTGGATGGAGTCATGCATGCCAGGCAGTGTGGCATCCATGACCCTGAGCATCCATCTGGTGTATCATTCACAATGTGCCTATGCCTCCAGAAACACCAGTAATTCTCCAGAGCTGAGTTGGCTTAGTTGTGTAATGCACTATGCTGTAGTTCTGAGGGTCCTGAGTTCGAGACTTGGCAGTGGTGTATATTTTTCCTAATGTTACATCACTTGATATATTTATAGGAACACCAGCAACTCCACACAGCTGAGTTTCCCTAGTGATGTAATGCCCTATGCTATAGTGTAGAGGGTCTTGGGTTCACAACTTGGCAGGGGTGGTTGTTTTATTGATGTACAGAACAGTATCAGACTCAGATAAGGTGATTAAAGCAGTTTTAAGTGGGTTTACATGCCGCAATGCTAAGTGGCACTTAGTCCTGCTTAAACCTGTGCTATTTCCAAAAAAAGAAAAGAAAAAGGGGGTGATAGGAAAGTGGTGAAATGGGGGCAAGCAGGGGGAAAACAATATAAAAGGCAGGTAGGCATGTGCAGGATGGGTGTAGGAAAGGACCATAGCTCTCTATTTCTTGTACAGCAACATCTGTACATGTGGACAATTTGGAATCAGGAAGGTGTGTGGGCGACATAACTTTGTTGATTAATTTCTGGGATGACTAGCTGATGGCAGTGTACGTGGGTGTGAAATGGAGACCTATTTATAGGATGATATTTTGTTTTGCAGGACAGTTGCCCCATTTGATTAAGGAGAGTGGAATGTTGGGGAAGAAAAAAAATATTTACAACATTTCCCTATCACATGTAAAAAGCTGAATGGCTTGATTTTGAACCGCTCACCTGCTGCATAAGAGGCCATCAGTCTAACCTTTCAGCTACCGAGGACATGGTGATCAGAGCATATGTGTAGCTCTCAGTTACATTTAAGCACTGCTGAGCACTGCGCCACACTGCGCAAACCCACTCAGCTATGCTTAAACTTGACCTTTTCTATTAAAATCAAAACCATCTGGTTTCTATTTTTAAATGTCTGGCACGTGATTATTGCTAAGCGCTGTGCTGCACCGCGCAAACACACACACACACACACACACACACACACACACACACACACACACACACACACACACACACACACACACACACACACACACACACACACACACACACACACACACAAAATGTAAAATGTAAATAAAAAAAGGGACAATGACATTTTCACATTTAATTTCACTGCAGTACGGCACTCTGACAGTACACTATAACACACTCCCTATGTATAAATTGTACAAATGGCCAAGCAACACATTTATTTAATATTTTAATGCTGTCCAGCAGTTTGACAGTGCAGGGGCTGTGTTACACATCCCCGAGCACTGTAACACACTCCCTACATAGATTAAGTAACTGTGTACATGGCTCTCTCTCAGTAGAGTGCCTTCATTAATATGCAAGGTGTGCTGCTGAGGGGGAGCTGCAGACATGGCCATGGTACACTCCATGTAGGGCTTGCAATATTCCTACATGGAGTTTATTAAATCTGGGAGGGGTTGAGTTTGTGCCTTTTCTGTGTATGTTCCTAAATGTACTGCATTTAATTATGTCTGGATAAATGTTGATATAATTTTAATTGTTTTATGCCAGACTTATGTACATTTTGTTATTCTACAGTAAGGGCTACCAATATATCCATTGAAAACTAAGAGCATTTAAGAAAATGTTATTGTGTTTACTACTAGTAATTGTTTCCAAAATGCATTATCATCACTATCTAGAAATATCGAAGTGTACATTAAAAATATTGTTTTATGCACATTACACCAGAGGTAAGAAGGAGTGTGCATGGCACATATAATACTTTGTTTCCAATATAATTGTAAGGCCTGAGATGAAAGGGCATGTGCCTTATAGGCCAAGGTGTGAAGTAATACATATAATATGGACATCCTCAATTGCTTTATTATGCTAATGAAATGGTCATCTTTTTATATTTTTAAATTAACCAGTTTAGATAATAATAATTTATTTGATATTGTATTTTGATATGGACAACACATGTTTCTGACATAGTAAAAACAATTTTATGTATCGATTTTAAATATGACCTGTGTCTAAAGAAAATTGTATTCTTTAGTGTGTGCAACAAAATACCAGAAATTTATGAAGTTATGAGCCACGTATTTATCACACTAAAAATGTATCTAGTTAAATTTGGAAGTTTTATGTTTTTGTTGAAATTTTTCAAGGTACTCATCTTCTGGTAATATCTGATAATATACCATGCAGTAATTGCATCCTTGTATAACAAAGAATAATTTTTGCAATTGTTATGTGAAGATTGCTGCTGTTAGTATGCAAAATCAGATTTTGTCATACAATTGTACAAAATGAGGATAATAAGTCTTGAGCTGGCATATTGAAAATTTATTCCCTAAATATTTAACATTATTACATTTTAAAAATAATTGCAGAAATTCTGCCAAGTCTCTAAATTACGCATGTAGAACTAGGGTTCTCAGCTGCTAGCCATCTTTAATGTATAATTATATGTTTGATTCTCTTGTTTTCCACTGTATATTGTGTAATTCTAAATGGGCGGCCACGGTGGAGCAGCGGTTAGCGATGTTGCCTCACAGCAAGAGGTTCTCCAGTTCGATCCTTGGCTGGGGTGCCTTCTGTGCAGAGTCTGCATGTCCTCCTTGTAGTCGCGTGGGTTTTCTCTGGGTGCTCCAGTTTCCTCCCACATCCCAAAGACATGCTGTAGGTGTATTGGATACTCTAAATTGGCCCTAGGCATGAGTGTGTGCATGTGTGTGCCTTCCATGGAAGGATGGGTGCCGGGCTGGCAACTTGACACTGTAAAAACTCCACTGCCAATCATGAGCGGACAGGTGATCTGCTGTGGCGACCCCTAACCGAGAAAAGCTGAAAGAAGAAGAAGATTGTGTAATTCTAAATACACTACTTAGTCATATGGTGTTCCTGGTAACTTTTGTGAAAAGGCTTTAGTGAATTTGGGCTCTTACTTGGTTAAACAAAGGAATACAAAATAAATTCAGGCTGATAACTTTGAGCGCTAGCAACCAGCTCTGTACTAACTTCTCAAAAGTCTCAGCTTAGGGATGCGAAATCATGTTTCCTATAAATGTCAAAATGCTTTTAAAGCAATAAAAATACCATTAAGCCAATTAAAGTTGCTTTGCTTCTCAAATCCTTATAAGAACTGCTTCTTAGTCGAAGTACATTAAAAACATTAAGCTTTCTAAGTTGCTTTAGTGGTACCAAACTTCAAACGTCCACACAAGCTAAAAACATACATGTCCCTATGAAGACCTAAAATGTACCTAAAAGAGGTGTTACTCTGCCCAGCCACCCACACCCCAAGTTACTCTGTTTTCTTCTATGTTTCATTAAGCTTATCACAAAGTACTGTTGCATTTTTTTGTTCATATTTTCAGCCTTTAGTAGCACTGAAAGAATGAAATATTGCTAATGGAACACAGCTGCTAAGGTTATTCTAACAAGAACGTCAAATTTCTGCACACAGAGCATTTAAAAGGGGCTTTATTATATCCTGTCAGGGGAAAACAGGGGTCCTGTCAGTCATGAGAAAATAAGGTTATGGGTAAGCTTTTACACTGCCAATGAAGGGATGGCTACAATCAAAAAGTTTCCTTCTATGACAAAGAGTCATTTCTACAATTGTTATATGAGTGGATGAATTTCAACCACCATGGATCATAATCCTCAAACTGCATTTCCCCCCAAAAATGACAAAAAAACACAGATGTGGGGAACTTGCCACCTCCCCAAACATATATATATATATATATATATATATATATATATATATATATATATATATATATATATATATCAACTCCATAGTCACACCAGCTCAAATAAGTGGGAAATTACCCCCAAAAGGGTATCATTGCTGGCACAATTCACTAATAGTGATTGCCTGTGGAGGAGCTCCAGTCCTCAGCTGGTTGAATTTTGAGAAATGATGCTTGAGAATGTACTCTTCATTCTCCTGTAGGCTACCCAATCAAAATCTGTGGAGACTGCCTGATGCTCTTCTACATTGGTATATATAAGTAGACTGTGTTAAAAACAAGAATATAAGAATATTGTTCTTAAATTACTTTCATTATTTAGTTCAAAAACTATCTAGAGCCATATTTAAGCTTTTAACTCAAAGTAAAGGTAGAGGCCATATTTAAGATAGGGGAGTTATACTAAAGCTGCCCATTTATTGATACATTTCTGCAGTTATCTATTTTACTTCTGTAGAAAAGATATGATGCACAGATGATCAGTAAAGTGACTGGTCACTACTGCATTTATACCACCGCTGGTTGAGTCACAAGGTAGTGTTTCTAAAATGGAATGCTTGAATTCCACAAGTATAGCAAAGACTGTAACTAGAAAGGATACTTAATTATTTTAATATACCAGTAAGGACTATGGGGCTTGCTTAATGGATTCATAATGATGTACAATGTAATACTCTACAGTATGGTGTACAAAACTATCTAGTGAAGACATACTCGCTTTTATCCTTGTTACCATTACTAGAATTACTAGATTCAGGTTTTTCTGTGGGTGAACTGAAATGTATGCTAATGAAGCAAATAACACAGTGGAGTGATACAACAACCTTAAACAGAAACATGTAGACTCTGTGTCCATGTTGGTAGTGTAAGAAAAATTTCCACATACGAGAGTCTACATGGAAGGAAGGGCAAGAAAAAGTCCAGAAAAATGGACAGAATGCCCATAAAAAGGTAACAATGTACATATAATTGGTGATGCATACACTATGGATGTCTGAAAGCATCAGGGGGAGTGTGTCAGATTGGTATAAATTTAAAATATTTTTTTACCTCATGTTTACGGTGCCTCTTGCTGCAAAAGGTTTTAAATATGAATAAAGAAATGTCATGTAAAAGAGGAGTATAATGTAGTCTCAAAATAGGTACAGTAATACCCTGCCTTGTGTCTTTAAAATCATGCTCCCATGCTGTTGTCCAGCTTATGTGACTGCTAACCATGTAGATTCTAGGCTGTCAGCACAGTTATTATGCAAATGAGTGCAAAAATCAGTGAATTTGTTGAATCAAAAAAAGCAGGAACTGTGTAGGGATGTTCACTTTGTGTAAGCTCCTACACAATGTTTATGTTTCCAGTGGATGTCAACGAAATCAGGAGGGTGTGTCAGGTAACTTTTTTTTTTTTTGGGTTGTATTGCACTTGTTTGCCAGTGCACCACTTGGCACAAACAGTTTTGGTGATGCATGTCTTGTTTGCACAACCAGACCACACATGTATCAGACATGAACTAGACAACCAAAAATAAAAACCATATGTATTCAGTCAATATTGCTGAGCACTGCTGAGCATTGCACAAACCAGGTAAGCTAGTTATGGAACTTTGCAAAACTACTTCTATGGTGACGGGTATTGGACTGGAGTGCAGATGGCCCTGGGTTCAAGTACAGGATATGGCAACTTTTCTCATACTGTTCTGACATTGCAGCTTATAGAATTAAAGGATAATAAGCATTTTCTGTACATTTCATGACAGCAGGGATGAAAATATAAAATTTTTACATGGCTTACCTTAATTATGCACAGCTGTGCTCTGACACACTACTGCTTAGTGAAGTAGGACTTTTAAATCATGTTAATTATATCCTAAGTGGGTGAATCACATCTTAAATAGACAATCCCACATGGTGGACCTCTTCAAGAAATGTATAAAGCATGCATACAGCCTACATTCTGATTTTCCCCTCGATACTTCAAGACCATTGAAGTAGAGACTTAGAAATTTTAACTGAGATAATGCTAGGAGTTGCTGGAGCTATTCTATATCTGCATATACTATAGACTGAAGTCAGTGCTGCTGACAGTAGACCTAGACCAAGAAGGAGAAGAGTGTTCCATCCCAGGATAACCTTCCAGGAGCTACATGAGCTGGAGATTACAGAGCACTACAGGGTGGACTGGGACATATTACAAGAACTCTATGAGCTCTGCCACCCTCTACTCAGAGCCAGAGCCAACCAAAGGGAACCCATCCCAGTGGAAACAGGTTTGTGTAGCCATTAGGTTAATAGATACAGGTACTTTTCAAAGACCAACTGGAGGCATGATGAAGGTGTCAAAGGCATCGGCATCCAGGTTACTCCACCAGTCCATTCCTACATGCCAGTGAGCACATATCATTTTCCCATTTCCCTGAGGAGATGGCTAGCAATATGCAATGGTTCTACCATGTAGCTCACTATCCTGAAGTACTGGATGCCATAGAGTGCACTCATATGCATACCAAGGAACCAACTGGTGAGCAGAGATAACTGCAAGGAATAACACATCATCAACTGCCAAGTCATGTGCAATGCCCAGGGGATTATCTTAAATGTGTGTGCTGGCAAGCTTAGCAGTTATCACAACTCCCATGTCTGGCACACTTCACAGTTCTACCAGATTTTTGCTTGGGTGACATCCCACAAAGCCATTTACTGGGGGATCCTGGCTATGTCATAGAACCAGGAATGATGGCACCCATGAGAAATGCACACACACCCATGGAAGAAGACTATAATGAGGCACACGAACAAACTAGAAACATCATGGATCATGTGTTTGGGCTTCTGAAGTCATGGTTCTGGGGCCTAGATATATCCGATAGAAACCTGCAGTATAATCCATGCACATGTACACACATATTCACAGTATGTGCTATGCTCCAGAATCTGATCCTGCAGAAGCAGCTGCAGCAGGATCAGCTAGGAGAAGGGACACATATCCCCCCACCAATGCCTAGGTCACCACAGTCACAGTTACAAGAGGACTTGGAGGAGGAACCCTCATCTGCTGTCCCTGTAGGCAGACGTAGAGCCTTGCTGTGGCTAAGAGACAATGCATAGCACATTCACTAACCACTTAGGGACCTAGGAACTACCTTTCTCCTACACACATGCTTACATTAGAAATGATGCCAGGCAACTCACATGACCTGTACCTATCCATGTATTGGCTGTGTACTGCTTGCATCAGACAGAGTCAGCTCTGAGCTACAGTTGTGTCAACCACTGCATTTGCAAGGTAGGTCCTTAACCTACACTGTAGTCGTGTAGAGTATAATGATACATCCTTTGTATGCTAGTAAACAGTGGTGTATTTGTGCAGAAATTAAAGTAGCATGCGAGTACTGACACGATGTGTAATTAGTAGGCCTCATGCATGAAACCTTCGTGCAGTCCTACTGCAGCAGATTACTGGTACATCATTCAAGACAGAAGTTAGAAAGTGAGGCTACACATTTCAGACTTGTCTGTATCATAACAATAGATGTGGTTTGTTCCCCCAACCCCCAAAATAGGGGTATCCTCTTGTAACTGCCATAGAAGTAACCCATGTATGCTACCCCCAAACCCATGGTATATGGGTATTTGTCACAGTTATTATCCCCTACATTTCCAGGTGAATACTGTAGATTTGATAATACTTTGTATGTGTTAAGTAACTCATGTATAGCAGTGTACATTACTATGCAGGTTATTGTGTGATGAATGACCCTTGTTCTGGCAAACTGCTTCTTTGGGCAAAAGGACTAAGGCAGCCATCCTGTCTGATGTAGCTGTAATGCTATTGAGGGTTTGAATCCTGATATAAGAAGAGGTTTTTGATGTGTATTAGCAATAGATTGTGTTTTACACACTGTGACTCTGTGTCCCATACTGTTATCAGCTTTGTCTTGTGTTAATTCCACATTTGTATGATGTGCTGCTTGTTTAAAACCTTTTGATAAGGCTTAGCTGGTTTGTGCACAGTGCAGCAGTGCAGAAACAGTGAAAGAGGAAATAGGATTTATGTCTGACCGCCAACCACAAACACCAGATGCATTCATTTACTGCTGTTAGTAATCAGGAAATCCTGGCCTGGAGTAGAGATAGTAGTAGGTATATATTACTTAATAGTAAGACACTGATGTCATCAATGTACCTCACACCTGTGCACTGCTTACTGATACAGAAACAGTACAAAAAAGGCAAAAGCGCATGCATGTACACTTATTTAACCATAGCGCAAATCCAATGCTTCTCCTGTTATAGCACTATCTCTCTCTCTCTCTCTCTCTCTATATATATATATATATATATATATATATATATATATATATATATATATATATATATATATATATATATATATGTGTGTGTGTATCTATATAAATGTATGTATATATATATATATATGTGTGTGTGTGTGTGTGTGTGTGTGTGTGTGTGTGTGTGTCCATAGTGCCCTACATACCACTTAAGCTGTTAGAGCAGGAAATCAGGACAAAGCCACAAATAATGGGGGTAAAAAGGCTCAAAAATAGGGACACATTTTAAATATTTCACTTACAAACTTAGAAAGGTGATAGATTAACAGGCGTTGCATTACCATGAATTTTCTGAAGGATATGACATGTGAAATTCAGATGTCTGCCATTATTTTCTGATCTCATTTCTCAATGATTTGCCATTGATTTCCAAGAAAAAACACAATATTGTGTGAAACAGACTAAAAATATGAGTCAAACATCTGGACATTATGCGAAAATCTGGACAGTTAAGAGGTATGGCATTGCCCTATCATTCTCACACACCATGTCTCCCTTAAGACTACATGTGGAAGCATTGCAAATTGAGGGCACAGTGTAAGTATATTGACCAGCCATCCCTTTGTTTTCCCACCAAGTACAACACCAACAAGCAGAACAACCCTGAGTCACCTTGGGTTTTCCACACATACATCAACCACTGTATAAGTTGTAATATATGATGCTGTCTTCTCCATCATGGACAGGGGCCAATCGATGGTGTTCACAGGCTTGCTCATCAAAATGCAAACAGACAGGCTCAATAAGGGTATTGTTGTTGCACAACAAGGCTACTAAACAGTATTCTTCTGCTAGTCTACTAGCCTCAGATGACACTACTAACCAATGTGACTATGCAAGCCTCTGAAGCTGTAGTTGATTACATGGCTTGATGTCATCTACCATAAAATCACCTGCAGTCCTGTTCAAATCTGACTTGTTCTGTGGTGTGTCTGTTAACTACACTGATCTGTAGTATGGAAGCCTAGGCGGGCAGCAGTTCTATCCTTACTGCAGTCAACTTAGTGTGTGTGTGTGTGTGTGTGTGTGTGTGTGTGTGTCCATAATGTATGGTGGAAGTGTGTATCCCTCACTGATATATGAAATGGCATTGTTTTGCATTGTTTTGGTTATTGCACAAAGATCCAGTCAAGGCAGACCTCCAAACTATTGTCTCCCCGTGTCTTGCTGATGTCATCTACCATAAGATCACCTGCAATCCAATTAAAATGAGACTTGTGCTGTAGGATGTGAGCTAGGTACTGCGATCAATAGTATACAAACCTGGACAGATAGGGGTTCTAGCCACACTGCAGTCAACTGTCTGTGTGTATTCCAATCCATCTCCACAAATTGCTTTGGTGCTTGCAGAAACACCCAGCAAAGACAGGCCTCCAAACTCTTGTCCCCCATGTGGCTTGCTAATGTCATCTGCCATAAGATCACCTGCAATCCTAATGAAATCAGGCCTGTGTTGTGGTACGTGTGTTAAGTATTGTGATCTGTTATCTCTAAACTTCTATTCTCACTGCAGTCAAGTGTGTGTGAGCTGTTGGCAGATATTATACAGAGCATTTTACAGCAGCCTAAGAGACACTGTCATTTTGTCTTCAGCAGACACTGCTGATGCAATCAGCTATATCAGATTATTGGATATGTATATGTCACTACAGGCCATGGTCACACACTGGCCTGACAGATGGGTAGATGTCACCAAATCTTATATAAGACAAAGAACAGTGACATTACTGTTATTGTATGCACAAACATCATGATATCTCTTTGCAATGGTGATGGACAGGTTGACACATTAGATTACATAGGAGTCCCTGTGGACTATGTTTTTTGCAGATGATATTGTGGTCTGTATTCAGAGTAGGGAACAGGTCTATTAGATGATGGGGAGGTGGAGATATGCTGAGGATAGGAATGAAGGTCAGCAGGACTAAGACAGAATATCTGTGTATGAATGTGGGGGAAGATAGAAGAATGGTTAGAATTCAGGGACTACAGTTAGCAAAGGCATATGATGTGAAATACTTTGGATCAACAGTTCAGAGTAATTGTGAGTGTGGAAGATAGGTGTAGAAGAGAGACCATGCAGGGTGGAGTGGGTGGAGATGAGTGTCAGGAGTGATCTGTGACAGACAGGTACCAATAACAATGAAATGGAGGGTCTATAAGATGGTAGTGAGACCAGCTATGTCATATGGGTTGCAGATGGTGCCACTGACAGAAAGGCAGAAGTCATAACAGGTGTTGGCAGAGTCCCAGATGTTATGATTTGCATTGTTTGTGCCAAGAATGGGCAAGAGTATTAATCATATATTACAGTGTCAGCTCAGGTTGTACGGTTTGTGAATGAAGACAGATTGGTGGGATTGTGCTCATTTGGACATGTGCTGAGGAGAGATGCTGGCTATATTAAGGGAAGGATGCTAATGATGGAGCTGCCAGGTAAGAGGAAAATAGGAAGGTCTAAGATAAGGTATATGGATGATGACAGAGGATATGCAGGTGGTTCATGTGGCAGGGCAAGATGCAGAGAACGAGTAGAAATGGAAGCAGATCATCTGTTGTGGCGAGCCCTAATGGTACTATCCAAAAGAAAAGGTAGAAGAAAATGACGTCTCTGTTTGGAGAATTCCATTTGTACACTTGTGGCATGAGTGTAGAGTCATAGTATCTAACTGACAGTTACTGTGTCTGGACTCAGTTTGGGTGTTAACAATGTGTGTTTGTATTGTCTGCTCTGGATTATGTGCAGAGGCTGTAATGTAATTTAATGTAATGTAGCAGAGCAGATCTAGCTGTGAGAGCCTCCATTGTATAAGAAGCAGCAATTTACCCACTTACCTATCAATAACAAAGGTACTCACCCACCTTATGAATGACCTCATAATATACCCCCATAGATTAGTCACATGAAAATGGCATTCAGATCACATATACCCCTCCTTTTTGCATTCTCTGTGCAGATATCAGGTTCAAACATCCCATTATCAACTACCATTTCGCCTCTGATTCCCCTGCTAGCATAGTTGACAAGAGTTTCAGACTCAGTGAAGATATTACTGCATGTGCACTGAATAGCCTATATCCCCTATATCCCTGCAGTACAAATTTCAAGCTATCCACATAAAGTAGGAATCCAAAATCTGTGCTCTCTAGCTTCCACTAGAAAGATTGTAAGCTCACACACCTTGACTCCTACTCATAATATGCACCCAACGGAAACCATCATGTGCAGAGGTACTCCCCACAAACCAACCTAAATAGCAGACACATCCTAAACACAATCAGGCTACAAACAGACAATACACAACAAACATATCATCACCACTGTCTCACCATAGAAGTGCTCAAGGTAATGGGCATGTATCCCAAAGGTTTTCACAATAGTTGTTTGTATAGTGAGATGTACCGATGCCTCATTCACCAGCTTAAACAAGGATATGTTTAGTGTCAGTTGTGTGGCAGATGTAGTTGCCACAGCACACATGTAATCAAGTCTTTCAACAAGTCCCACTCTTATTCCAGCATTCTTCATCTTGGTATGCACAATTTGAGATATGACTATAGGAAATTAATGAACACAGATATGATTGAGCTATCTAAACATGGGTCCCAGCCAGGTATGTCCCTATGTTTCAGCAGCATTATACCCTCGCCTAAGATGATACCACTACATTAAGAACAATAGATTCACTGAACTTGCCTAAGATTCTGGTGTCATCATAAGGTGATGCAGTACCTATCAGTGTGGGATGACATGGTGGATAGAGCACACCACTTTTCCAGACATAAGCCACTTGACTGCACCATAATCCCTTTATTAGGCAAGGTCACAAAAGCAGAATAAACACTGTGAAAATGTACAAGTCCAACAACTTAAGGGCAATACTGATAAACCCTAGAAGTTCACATCTTAAACCTCACTCTCTGCAAGCACTCTTCGCTGTGAAGATGTTGATGTCTGTGCAGCCACAGAAACATGGCTCATGGCTGCTGTATGTACTTTGTCCTTGCAAGACTACAATGCCTTCCAAACATCTAGACAGCAAATGGAAGTTGTGTGCACCACAGGAGGCATTGCATCTATTTACATTGAAGATTAGTATGCCTCAAGGCTGTTTAGAGAACATAATTATATGGAGTTATTCTATGTCTAACCTACTGTGGATAGGAATCCCTTCATGTTATCGCCATTAGTAGGTCACCATCCATAAACACAAAAGGCCACACAGCCTATATATTACTACATGGAACAATTAAAGTGGAGCAAAACAACACAGTCAGGGGAGGGTGAAAATATTCATCCATTGATTGGGATAGTTATAGGACAACAAACTCACCTGCACAATATTACCTGGGGCTTGTGAACTGAAATGCCATGGAAGAAAGAGTGCAATACCCCACAAGGTTATCTCATATTCCAATAGTGTACCTCAATAATATGAGTGAACAATGTAATGGCACGTGTGTGGTGCCTGCACTGTTAATCTAACCATAAGGCAGTATGTTTTAAAGTAGATATAGCTACTGAACTTCCCAAAGGAGGTGGCAGGTTCACAATCATCATCCAAGGTAACTACACACTCCTAAGGGATGGTCTAAATTACTTCCATGACACAGTTTCTACAAAAATCATTGACAGCTATAGTCACTTATACCCTGATGCCCTGCTTACACATCTACACAAATGTATGCACACAACTA
Source organism: Protopterus annectens (assembly GCF_019279795.1). Classification (NCBI taxonomy): domain Eukaryota; kingdom Metazoa; phylum Chordata; order Ceratodontiformes; family Protopteridae; genus Protopterus; species Protopterus annectens. The sequence continues at coordinate 1,140,335,212 of NC_056728.1, read as the reverse complement.
TGCCTGATATGCTCAAGCAAAGCTCCTCTAGAAAATATAAACCATACCGGTATATGTCTGTCATAATTACATTATACAGTAAGGGAAAGACAATGCTGTTTACACATACAACATTGAGAAACCAGGACTGAAGGCCACTCTCCTCAGTGAAAAATGCAAATAAGACACCTTTAAGAACCCTCACAGAGCAACTATGCTAAGACTTTACACAACAACATATCCAGGGATAACCAGAAGGCTGTCTTCATGTACATCTGCAAACTGATATTTATAACTCAGATGTATTTGGATCAAATTGTGTATGGTAGCGCACATACACTGACCCAGTGTAACTTTCAAACTAGCAGACATGCATGGCTGAAAAGTGTCACCCCTGCCACCACCAAACCTAGTACAAACCATTTGTGCAACATCACCTCCAAGCTGTGGTATCTACAATGAGAAAGTTAATACTGTCTTCTCCAAGACTAGGAGCACAGTCTCCATGGGACCAGATGGCATTCTGGCCCGTGTTCTTCATGTGCTTCTACGGTGAGATAATCCCATAGGTACCGTAATCAACCACAGTCTGAATACTGCCTTTGTCTACTATGAATGGAATACAGTGACTATTTTCCAACCACACAAGGGATGATTGGCAAAATACAAGTGTAATTATAGAACCATAACTTCATGCAACCTCTGCCACAAGGCAATGGATACACTTTGCATGCATCTCTTTAACTCATCATTCCTAGACATCCTAAATAGGCCAAAAATGAATAAAACATAGCCATGCCAGCTGGCTCTCAAAATCCACCAAAGAAGTAATATCCATGGGATAAAATCTGGAAATCATGGCAGAAAAACAAAGACCCCCTCAACTCTACTACATTACAAGCAACTCTGTAACCAGGCAAAACATTTAATAACCAGTGATAAAAAAGCTCACTGCCTCCACCTACAAAGCCAGCATAAAAATAATCCCAAAAATTCTGGTCCTCCATCAACCAACTGTTACACCCAGGCTCTCAAAGCAGCCCATCCCCTGACCCACACAAAACCCCCATTGAACTTGCCACCCTCTTCATTTTCTACTTCACTGACACCATACCTAACCACCAAGACAGCTGATGACCAAATCATCCCAGAAAACAATCCTACCCTCATCTCTAACCTGAAATTCTCCCCCATACCCACCACCATAATAAAAAAAACTTTTACTTAAGCTAAAACCCTGTACTCTGGCCCCTGACAATCTACCCCAGACTTCCTGCAGCTAGCTGCAAACTCTATAGCTTATCCATCGGCATACTCATTAGCAGATCAGTTAAAGAATCTCTTGTCCCAGACATCTGGAAAAAGCATTCATTCATCCCTTGCACAAAGGCAGCACCAGCACAGACACCAAAAACTTTTGACCCATAGCAATCATCACACCCGCCTGTAAAATACTGGAAAAATGCATCCATGCTCAGCTCCTCAACCACCTGCTTGAAAATCAAATTCTATCACCCACTCAGCATGGTTTCAGGCCAGGACACAGCACCACTACCGCCCTCCTATCCTTCCTTGATACAGTTAACTGGGCATGGGATTTTGGAAAAAAATTGCTTAATTTTTCCTCGACCTTGCCAAAGCTTTTGATACCATTTCCCACATCATCCTCCTCTCTAAACTTTCCATCCTCCATATTTCCCCACCTACCCTACAATGGTTCAGTAGCTATCTCTCCAAAAGGCAGCAATTCACCAAATGGCAACAATCTTACTCTCCCCTCCTCAATACGTCCACAGGGGTACCCCAAGGCTCCATACTTGGTCTTCTCTTATTTAACATCTTTATTAAAAACTTTCAGTCCACTCTCCCATGATTCTCTATAATTCAGTATGCTGATGACTCTACAATAATATGCACTGCAAATTCTAGCTCTGGACTCCAGCAAATCACCCAAAATGCCCTCACCTCTTCTGAATCTTGGATGTTTACCAATCACCTTGCCCTAAATCCAAAAAAAAAAAAACTAAACTAGTAATTTTTACCCCTAAGAAAACCACTCCCCTAGATAAAAACTCTTCACTATACAAGCTAAAGACAATACCACTATAGAAGTTATCCCACTCACTAAATTACTAGGCATTATTATAGATGAAAACCTTTACTTTGACCTACACATAAACAATAACATCAAAAAAAAAAAAACACCAAAAGCTCGGTATGCTCTACAGGCAATAGCATTTTCTTAGCCTCTCTGCTAGATAAACTCTTGCAACTACCTTTTTATCACCCTCTTTCCTTTATGGTGCCCCACTCCTCACTAATATCCAAAATTTCACAAAATCCAAACTTGATATGTGTTACAACAGAATAGCCAAATTTGCCACCAAGGCCAAATTCTCGTCCCACCACTGTAACTCACTGAAACAATTAGGGTGGCTGGAACTCCCCCACCATCTCTCATTCACCCAACTAACTACCGCATACAAAGTAATCTACAGACTCACAGACTGTCCTGCTATCTCAACTCTTCTTGCCAAATACCAACCCAGCAGGCAACTAAGATCTGAAAATCATTGACTTCTAAAAGTAGGAAAGTACACCTTACCTGCTGGTCAACTCCTCTACTGCTTCACAGTCAGCAAACTATGGAACTCACTTCCACCCTCTATAAGAAACACAGGCAGCACCACCACCTTCAAACAAATACTGAAAAATCATCTCTACTGTTCCTGGCTATGTTCCTGCTCTATAACCTAACCTCCTCCTTCTCCTTATATGATAACTAAACTCCTATGCTTTTTGCTACTAGTGACCAATGATACTTTCTCCATATTTATTATTTTTTCATCACTTGTTGATACTGGTACAATAATGCTGATTAATATATATCTATTTATACCTCTGTGATTGAATTCATCTGGCAACCAACTAAATTCCTGCTTTTATATATATTCTGTATATATTACTGTAATCAAACCAACTAGATTCCTGCTTTTATGTATATATTCTGTATATTTTTTGCTGTAATCAAACCAACTAAATTCCTGCTTTTATGTATATATTCTGTATATATTGCTATAATCACTATGTGTAACACTGTTTCTACTTCTGTACCAATTAATGTTTATTTTTTTCTCTATCTATGTTCTTGTTGGAGCTTTTTGCCTTGGGCCTCCACTGAAAATGGGCTCTTTTAGGCTCAGTAGAATTTCCTGGTAAACAAATGCAGTAAAATAAATAAATAAAATAATAAATCTCAAACACAGAGAAATAGGTGACTTCTAAACACTAGCTATGTTCCAGTCAGGTGTTCCCAAGGGTATCTTGTGGCTGCAAAACCTGGTGGGATTCATGATTGTGACCAGAGACATACAAAAAGTCAGAGCTGTGCATACATCCTATTGTAACTTGGCCAAGGCCTTCATCACAATCCAATATTTGTTTTCAGTGGAAAACTAACCAAGGTGAATATCATAGCCTATGTTATCAGTTAGTTTGCAAATGGAAATCGCAGACCGATAAAATACAATCCCAGTGTGAGACTTCACCTCAAGCAGCAGACATGTCACCTGTGTGGTAACAAGTGTCAGTGATGCGGCCCCTCACGTTTCACTATACATCTCAGAAATCCTGAACAAAACAGAGGGTCTGTGACACTAATGACTACTGACAAAGCCATGGGTGTTACATGAATATATGATGGAACATATGATTTTAAGATTTTGAAATGTAGCTGGGTAGGCTAAAAAGTTGATTGGCCAGATGATGTTTTTAAATGAAGGTTTTATAACTTCTACCTTGTTCTAATGGAGTTGTGTATTTTCCATGATGACGGCACTCAACAAACATGGTTTTTAACATTAAAGGATTTAACAAGGTTTACAGAGGATTGTTGTACTTATGTTCTTTAAGTTGCTTGAAGCACTTTATTTTGTTTCACTAGAATAATGTCTTTTACACTAACATGCATCTACTGAAAGATATGAAGTATGAAAATCTAATCTAATGTCTGGTGTTAATGACTGACTGCAATCACGTGTGATTTATGGGGAAAGGACAAAGAGAGATATCAGGAACATTCTGACAACATAGGGACAAGTATGGGGAATGTGGTACATGTGTTTTACTGTGTGTATGTATGTATGTGGAAGAGTGAATGATATCCACTTCAATAGTGCTGTTTCTGGAAATACTAGTTTGTGAGCTGTCTGGCATTTTAATTAACACTTATTTTTATTCTTTAATAAAAACTTCTACAGACAAATTTGAAGAGGAGCAATGGGGCAGCTGTTGCTCCCACCTGCATTAATTAAGTATTGTTTTCCTAGGAAAAACAATGTCAGCCTAACTAGCCTGATCTGCAAGGCTATGGAACGGATTACCATGGACCTCATTAGCAAGAACATTAGCAACCTCCAAACACTTGATCCCACACAGTTTGGCTTTGTCAAGGGGAGGTCATGTCTGGTAAATTTGGTCGACTTCTTTGAGACAGTCACCAAAGCCATGGATGAGGGGAAGACTGTGCACACTGCCCACCTTGACCTGGCCAAAGCCTTTGACACTATTCCCCACTCAGGCATAATAGATACATTCTCCCAACTAAGCATCAGCCTATATGTTACCGGATGGGTAGCAAACTGGCTCACTGATAGAACCCACATAGTCAAAATAGGGGAAGCCACCTCAAGCAACAGACCCGTAACAAGAGGCATACCCCAGGGTTTGGTCTTGGGGCCTCTGTTATTTGGGATATATTTTTCTGAGGTGCAGGCCAAAATCAGTGGGCTATGGCTGACCAAGTTTGCAGATGACTGGAAGCTGGGTGCTGTCATCAATTCCCCTAGTGATGTGGACATCCTCCAGGAGGATCTCACTCAGACAAATGAGTGGTGCCAGAAACATGGCCTCAAGTTGAATACCAAGAAAATTATCATCATCCCCTTTGGGGAGAGTGACGTCCACACAAATTATCATATTAAAAACAATGTCCTAAGCACTCAATCAATCGTAAGGGATTTGGGCACCCAGGTTAATAGCAACCTGACTTTTGACCACCATGTTGCTTCCATGGTATGGAAAGCCTTCTACATGGTCCACCTCATAAGTAAGGGTATCTCATCCAGGAACAAGGAGGTCATAACATCCCTGTATTCTTCCCTTATAAGACCCATTATTGAGTACAATGCACCTTTCTGCATGTACCTTGCAAAGCACATGCAGCAGCTGGAGAGACCACAGAGGTTCCTCACCAGGAGAATCAAGGGCCCCAAATGTCTACCATACACAGATAGGCTAAAAGCCCTATCCCTCTACTCAGTTTCATACAAACTCCTCAGAGGTGACCTCTGGCATACAAGGTGATCATGGACCCCACCTTGATGGGACTGTTGCATATCCGCAGGTCAAGCTCCAGTCAAGTAACCCGCACGCATGGACTCAACCTGGTCTGTGACATCAACAGGACTTGTTGGTGGGACAGATTTGTGTCCCAGAGACTCACTCATCTATGGAAAAGACTCCCTCTCCACATCAAACAGAGTACCTCTTTACCCCTTTTTAAGTACAACCTGGATAACTGGATGAGAAACAGAAAATATACCCCTGGGATTCCACCCATGTCCCTGCTGGACAGGGGCATTGGGTGCTAATTTGTCTAAACATGGGCTAAAGTCTTGACTAGGCTTAAAAGGGCCTTAGGGCCAATAGCCTAGTAACCTCCTATGATCTTATGGTCATGTACACATCAATCTTTTGAGAAACATTCATTTATATGTGTGATTTATTGATGGCTTGTTTTTCATTTGACAGAGAAAGGGTGATGAGTTGCAAATATTTATCACATACTAGATACCTCTACACCTTTTTTAAGATTTATCGGACATTGGTCAACAAAGGAGATCCATTCTGAGATGTTTTTCTTTGAACAGTAGACAATGATGATAGCCTGAAGTCTAATGTTTTAGGAAGCATAATCTTCCATTAGCACTGCCAGCTGTCATCCAAAATGTGATATCATCCAAAATGTGTTAAAAGAAAATGTTTTCAGAGGTTAAGTAATTAGAATGTCAATGAGTACTTCTGATGACAAGGATTTGAATGTAACTTTGAAACTACTACATAGATCTTTTTATACTCCAAGTAGACTCCAAAGAATTTTTCTTCAGGTAGACATCAAATGCTGGAAATGTGATGGGGAAGAAAGAGATATTTGGGAATATATTTTCTGGGAGTGTAGTGATTTTGCAGACTTGAAAGATTCCCTGCAGACTACTTTATCAGAGATACTGGGTGAGCAAATCGATGTATCTAGGGAAATGATTTTTCTGAACTGTGATACAAATCAGAATTACCTAGACATAGTAAGGCCTTGCTGATTATAATTATTGTGGCTGCCAAAACATCAGTTACTCAAAAATGGAAATCAAAGTCTAAACCAACTGTACTAGAAGTAGGGAATATATTAACAGAGATAAAACAATTGGAACTGGGATCTTTAGAAAAGGGTAGGGCAAATCACATAGAAAAAAATGGGAATTGTGCAGACAATACATACAGGGGAGGAATAAGGTTTAAAAGAAGGCAGTATTTAAATGAACTATGTAATGTTTGCCTGACAATGATCGGGTAGATTATAAGTAAGGTATAATGTTTGCAACTACAATTATGTCAGTTTGGTTTGTGATGTATAATGCTTACATCTAAGATTATGCCAATATGGTTTGTTTTCATTTATATAAATGTATGGCTGCCTATGTCGGGTCTATATTACATAACCGAACGCTTAAATGTTCGAATCGCTAAAGATCGATCTTTAGCAATCTAACATTCAAATGTTCGAATATGTAAACAAATAATGTTAAAAAAAAAAAAGAAAAAGGAAAGGATTTAAGTGGTGGGGGGGAAGCCCCTCTGCACCCCCCACATGCGGGGCTGTGCCCCCAACACCTCCCGTTACTTAAATATACCAACTCCGAGATGCAACTTCAGTGCACTACTGTGCAGAAATGGAAAATTTCCCGTTCCCTACACTGTAGTGCGATCTTGCAGTTCGTATATTTAAGCAGTGGGGGGGGGGGTGCAGGGGGCTTGCCCCCCAGCTTACACCCTTTAGTTTTTTTTTTCTTTTTTTTTTTTAACTTTTATTCATATTCGGACATTTAAATGCTTGATCACTAAAGGTTGAGCTTTAGCGATTCGAACATTTAAGCGTTCAGATATGTAATATAGACCCCCTATGTCATACGTGATAATTTTATTAAGATGTTTCTTGTTTAAAAAAAAGAACATGCTCTAAGACAGAGGTACACCATCACTGTGCTAAATATTTTTAAGGAGGTTAAAAGTAAGAGGTACACATGTTTTGCTCCAATCATTAAGGCAGGAAATACAAATGAACATTTAGTTAACAGCGAGGCATCTAGTTTTAATACTGGTTTTGTTCTTTATTATTCAGTGGATGTTTCCATTGTTAAATGTTCCGTTCCTGACAATTGGAAAATTCTTTCAGGGCTATGTGAATAATAAATGAAATAGACAGAGTTCCATAATTTGTTTACAAAAAAATTTCCAATTTAAAAATAATTTATGAGTGTGTTGCCAACATTAACCAGGGAGCTAAATGCATATATGTTTATAGGTTCACAGGTACATGCTAGGCAATAAGACTGTAGATTATTACATGTCTAGCCAATAACCTGAATTCAGAAGTGCACTCCAGCCTCACGGAGGGCACTATAAGACAGCCCAGGGAAGAGTCTGATGACACCAATCCAATTGTCTAGGTTGACTTTAGAGGTGGCAAGGGTGCTACACTGCTTAACTTGTAATGGATGTTTGTTCCAGAGGTAGAGGATACATCGTATTAAAAAGCTATCACACTAGAGTGTCTTACCAATTTGTAGATGAATGTATTGTTCCTTTAACCTGGTATTTGAGGAACCATTTGTTTTGTAAAGGAATAGGAGGTCAAAGAGGATTGGATCTTTATTAAGCTGAAAAGGCCAGACACAGATCCTGAGAGAGGCATATATAAGAAACTAGTTATAGAGGGAGGTTATTTGATGCTACTGATCTTTTTAGTTAGGAATCTCTGAGGTCTATCAAATTGAATGCTATGTTTAGAGAAATACATTCCAAAAGAATCATTATACTCAATTAACAGTCTGATTAGATATGAGTAAATGGGAATTAAGATTTCTTTGGCTCTAGAGGAGATGAATTTGGAAATTAGATGAGCCTGACAGAAAGCTTTCATAGCTAATGCAGAGACGTGATATTCAAAAGATACAGAAAAATCAATGAGACTGCTTAGATCTCTTATGGCAGTCTCTTATTGGGGGAATGTGTCACCTATATGGTATGGGAGAATGTGTTCATTACCAAAATTAACTATACTACATTTTTTCACATTTATTTTGAGACCATTGCCCTTGCACCAATTGTTTGCATGGTCTAACTCATACTAGAGTAGCTGTAAATCAATAGAAGATTGAATAACAAGTTCGAACTAAGAGTCATCTACAAACTTTAACTACAGGTTAGGAATATTGGCATGAAATTCTGAGGCATATATGTCAAACAGGAGAAGGCTCAATAGTATACCACTGGCAACTATTTTGCTTTCAGAGGTGAGCCTGTGAATCTGTCCACACAGGCTCTGTCATACAACCCATTAGCTATCTTGCACACATGATAAGAAGTTATATTCACATTTACAAGTTTGTCAATGATGTCTGCATGAGGAAGAGTGTCAAAAGATGTGATCAGGTCCTGATATGTTATGTGCACTGTGTAACCATTATCCACTGTTTAAGTGATGTTTTGAAATAAATTGATGAGGTTAAAGAGGCAGGAGCTTCCTCTGGTGAAGCTGAATTGATAAGGGCCCAGGGTTAACAGATTTTCAATGTTCAGATTAATGAGTTCTGTGATAATATGCTCCACTGCTTTACATATGAGGCTAGTGAGACTAATGGGGTCTGTTGTTGGGCCACCATTTTGCAATGGTGTTACAATGGCTGTTTTCAAGACTTTAGGAATGTAACTAGCAGAGGGGCTTACATTAAAGAGGTTAACTAGAGATTGAGAAAGGCCACATTTATCACAGATAATCAGGCAGCCTACTATGTTATCTGGGTCCATGGATAAGGTGTTCTTAGCTTTTGAGAAGGCTGACAAGACTTTTTCCATATGTAATAAAAGGTGTGGCTGTGAATGTGCAATTAATGGAATGACACTAACTGTGGTGGCAGTAACATTTGCACCAATTTATCAGCTGGGATATTAGCTATTTTCCTTTGGTCAGAGTGGGCAGTATTATTGCTGAGTGTAAGTTCTTAACTTCTTGACATAGATACAGAAAGATAATGGCACTATATTTTTATCTAGTCCTTATTCTAAGTTCATATTCAGCTTTGATATTTCTAATTGCTTTATTAGGTTAAGAAAGTAATCTGTTAAGAGGGTGTAAGTGCAGTAAATACATGTTGGATAGACCCTATGCTTTGGATAGTTCTTTTCAGAGAACTATTGGTTCCATATACAGATATGAATGTTAATTCAAGTAACATGGAATACCTGGCACAATGTGAGTCTTCTGGTGCCTTTTATGTTAGAAAAAAATCACCTGTAGCTTATCATAGAAAGTTTATGCCCATGTTTATGTGATTAAGAATAAACAAAAAACAAATGCTTTGCATACACATACAACACAATGTGGCAGGTATAGGAAGATATTTCTACACTTTTTTTAGATATAAAAGAGGAGACTACATGCTAATCAAAGCTCAGATTGAATGATGCTGATTTAGAAATCTTTAAAACTGAGAGCAGCCAAACTATAACAACTTTTTAAACCACTCTTTTACTTTTTAAATACTCTTTTGTTTTGAAATCACTCTTTTTGTACATAATAATCTTATCATAAATGTGTGTTGATTGGTTCTAGTTGTCATATATCTGACAGAGGTAGTGTTTGTAATGAGGAAAGTTGCTATGTTTGCCATTCTGATAAGTTCATGTTGCTATGAAATATGAAAGTGGAAGTTCTCAAACAATGGTCTATGAATCCTTTCCATTTAATTTGTGTTCTTTTTGTAGGTTTTGAGTTATTGCTGCATGAATTTCCAGGATTTAGTGTGTGGTTTGAATATTTATTTCATTTTATGACACATACTGTTAAATGAAGAGCACTGAATTTTGTTCGCCTCATTAATGCAAATACATTCACTGTATGTTAAATATAGTAGATTTTACCATTAATACATGTTTTTCATGATAGAATGTATTTATGTGATGTATGAAGTTTCTCAGAATATTACTAACTATAATGTAAGGTCATTAAATCATTATTTTAACCTTGCTAGTGGCAACGAGTGATAAAGCCAGTTGCTATGTCTCATGAAACCTTAGTTAAAGTAGCAGTTTGAGTACTTGATGGCAGGCTGAGAAGGTAGGCATGTCCACCCTTGTGGGGAGTGGGTTGGATTCTCCAATCCAGGCCACTTCAACATAACATAATCTCTGCTAAAGGGCAGAAACCGAATTGTAAGGGTGGAAACCAGTACAGGAATGAGGTGGACATGGCCACTCAAGCCAGAGACAGTAGGCCTTGTCTGTCATGTGCAAGGGAGCATGAAGCAAACTGATAGAGAAGTATAGGTGATCTATATGTTGATTTGGATGCCACATCATAAGCCAAGGTAAGAGTTTAGGTCATCCATACAAAAAGTGCTGTCATAGGTGGGATGCTAGTGAGAGCACTAAACAGCTCAATGCTTAACTGAGGATGATGGTTCCTCTGGATGGCTTTCACCCAAGATTTAATTTATTTATTCTTTATTTATTTATTTACACTTGTTTATTGAGGGGGTCTGATTTGGCAGTGCCCCTTTTTAGTGGAGACTTGGGAAGAAAAGCTACAATAGAAATTATGTACTTTTAGACATTCAAAAATACTGAGGATACCGGTTGAAAAAAATATTACAATAAGCAACAGAGTTAATTTGAGTATAAACTGAAACATTATAACCAGACAAAAACTGTGAACATTTAAAAATACAATACATTAGAGTTAAGCTGATTCTACACTGATAAACTTAGATCCTTGTACAGGACAATTACGGCATAGTGTTTTACATGAGAGCATAGAATATTGCATGATTTTGTCATATAGCAGAGTGAAGATATGCCATAAAGATAAAAGTGATAAGTACAGGCATTGAATGTTTACTGATATAGGATATTCACATAAGGAATAGAGAACTGCAGACCTGGTTGCTCAGTAGTCACAGTAGAGAGGAAAAAATAGGAGAGAAGTGAATGTAGTAGAAGTATTTCAGAGGTAGCACAAAAAGGCGAGAGAGAAGATGTGTTAACTACACAGTGTGATAGTTGTTGACCACCTATGTGGGACAAATTAGCTGAGGGTAGAGCAAGAGCAGGACCAATTGTCCATTAGGTGTTGCTTAAGTTGCAGTTTAAAGGCTTTGATTTTATTTACCAGTCATAGTGGAAAAAGGATTTAGTTCTGCAATATGGCTACATGGCATGGGAATAGAGAATCTCCTGCTGAATTGTTGGATCTAGTTAAGCTCAGCAGATGTTTATCTCCAGAACACAGCAACTTTTTTGATATATATATTATAGGTGTATATAGGATTGACTAGGGAATTTTTCTGGGTTGTTGATAAGGGTATGGGTAATTGTTGTTGGGAGCAGGCTAGGAAGAGAGGGAGTTCTGTCCAGATGAATTGTTTTAGGGCCATGCAGTGCTGGGACTTGTAGGGTACATTAGAGACAGATCTGGCTATTTTGTTGATACATTGTTCCACTTGGTGTGATAGGTTAGAATGTAAGTTGATGACTATTGGAGAACCATAAATAAGGGCTGCCAGTAGGTCAGGTATTTCATTGCTTCATCAGTTAAATAGTGCTTTATTCTGTAAAGGGTACCAACATAGTTCTCAACATCTTAGCACAAAAAAATCTGGACAAAGCCAAAAATAATAGTGGGAGAGGGGGCAAAGCCCCAAAAATAGAGAACATTTTAATATTGCTCCTACAAACTACAGAAAATTGTTAGAATAAAAGGTCTTGTGTTAGCATACATTTTCAAAAGGATTTGAAATCTGAAATTCAGATGCCTGTCATTATTTCTTGAATTTAGTCCTTACTGATTTTCCACTACAAATTTTATGAGGAACAGACCAAAAATATGAGCCAAAAATTTGGACATTCTGTGAAAATCTGGGCAGTTGAGAGGTATGCGTACTGAGCATTTATTATTTATTTATTTTTTATGGCTTATTTAGGTAGAGTTCAAATTTCATTCTATCATCTATGGTGACCCCAAGAATAATAGTTGTTGAAGGAGGTTAAAGAAAAAGAGAGATTTTTTTGTCATTATATGTTTTAGGTGGAAATAAAACAGGCTTCGTTTTCTTCGGATTCAGTAGTAGTTGTGAATTAGTGAGTCAGGATTCGATAAAGATGAGTGATCCCTGTGCTACTTGCTGTACTTTTTCAGGGGTTTTGGTTTTACAGATTAGGATGAAATCATCAGGGTACTGTATAATAGAAGCATGTTTACTGGTTGTATGAATATCATTTATGAAGGTATTAAATACAAGTGGACCAAGGATGGACTCCTGTGGGATGCCAATGGATACAAGAAGAAAAGGGGAGGTTTCTCAGAGCCATTTTACTGCCTATTGCTTATTTGATAGATAGCTGGCAAACTATGATAGAGGTGATGTGTCTAGTCTCAATGATGAGAGTCTATTCATAAGTTTAAGGTGAGACACAGTATCAAAGGCCTTGGTTAGATCAAGGGATACTGCAGATACAAGGTTTTCTGCATTTCTGTGTATAGTAATTGCATTAGAAAAGTTCAGGAGAGAAGAAATAGTTCTAGAGTGTGGCCAGAAGCCATATTGAGTGGGGGATAGTAGGTTACTTTTGAGTATTGAATGGAGATGCTAGCAGTGGATGAAATTTTAAAGAATGTTAGATAAAGGTGAAAGGATGGCTGTGGATCGATAATTAGGAAACTCATTTGATTTTCCTTCTTTATGCAGAGGCAGGATGAACGATTTTTCCAGAGTATGGGAATATATTCAGTGATGGTTGATTAAAACAGACACAGCATATGCTAAGGCAAGTGCTGCCATTTTTAGATATTCTGCTGAGATGTTATCAGGGGCAAGCATTGTAGGTTTTTGTTGTAGTAGGAGTTTTTGTCAGTGTCAGCAATGTGTGGTTTCAGCCATGTTTCTGTTACTGCAATAATATTTGGGGTATAGTTTAGATTTACACTAGTTATTTCTTGTTTAGTGTAGTGTGATTATACTTTGAAATATTTTAGATGACTATGGAGTGGGTGACTTATGCATTTATGTATTGACTGATTTGTTAAAAGGTTCTTTAAGAACTGATCACTAAGGATGTGATGTCATTATTTTAAAAAGTATTTAAGGGATGTGCAAACTGTCTTTTGTTATCTGATGAGGTTCCTGACATAACTGTAAATATGGGATGAAAGTGCTTATCTGGACATTTATTAAGTGTAATAAAACTGTGGTTTTATCCTGGTGTGAGCGGTTTCTTGGACTTTTTAAAGGAGTTGAATTGCTTGTTATGCTTTTAGTGTGGTTATTGGTTGAGGGAGTTGGTTGGGTTGTATAGCCGGGGTGGATTAGTTTGTTTACTGAAGGCCAGAATATTTTTGAAGTTTTTGATTAGGGTATTGCTGGTTAGTGTAAAAGTGTTTTTGTCAGATTTAATTTTATTTTTGACCAGGCTTCTAAGTTGTCTGTAGGTCAAAAGATTACTTTCATTTGGGTCTGTTTTCAGCAGAGTCATGCTTTATCCCTCTCTTTCATTAGTAGCCTCATGAGCCAGGGATCTGGGTTCAATTTAACCTGTTTATTTCTGACCTGGGCATGTATGTTTAATATAGTAAGAAATGTATTACTGAGCAGAAATACAGCTTGGTGCAATTGTAGTTTTTAGTTTTGACCAGTTTACAGATTTTAGCATTGCAGTAAAGGTATGTTTATCACAGATAGATACATTATGTAAATGGTTGTAGTGGACAGTGTTTGGGCAAAGAATTGTTCCTGATCATGAAAGTGGTCAGTTGGTCACTTAAGTTGTCAGGTAGGGCGCTTGCAGTGATGATTTTGGTTGAGGTACTGGTGAGAATCCAATCTAACGTACTTTGTTTGTTACTTGTTTTGTT
>NC_056728.1:1140308491-1140315991 GCF_019279795.1 Protopterus annectens | reverse complement strand
TGACTTTTCTGCTAATTGTTACCTGCTCCCTTTTTCCACATCAACTGTACAAAGTGGCAGATAGTAGTATAAAGGAGATTTTATAATGAGCTGAATTGTCTAGTCAACAGTTGCTTCATCAATAGAGGTTACACATGAGATCTCTGCAAAAATGCTGTGGTCCCCTGACACAAAAAGCCTAATACTGAATAAAGTTTCTTACTGTTCCCAGACTAATTATATACTTCAAACAGTTCTCATTTAAGGAAGCATAATTATATGTTTGTGTGTGTGTCTCTGGTTTTAAATGTTCTAATGCATTTCACCACTGGCCTCCAAATCATAGCTGTCCAATTAACTTTGCTTCTTGTTCCTCATTTTTAAGGGAAGATTGTTTATTCTGCAATGCAATAAAAGATACATTTCTTTGAGGAAATAGTTTCTTGCTTCCTTATTGTTCAAAAATATTATTTACTCTGAAGTGCAATAAGATACATTTCTTATTGGTATTATAATAACTTGCATTGTGAAAAAGGTTTCATAATTAGTTACTAGTCAAGTGATCCAGGAGAGCATTGAGTAACATTCCTCCATTGTTGGGTTAAGTGAGTTACTCAGAGCAGATAAACAGATGCCAAGGGAAACAAACTCGAGACTATAAGAAGCAACTTGCTAACAACTCATAGCCTTAATCCTCAGTGCCAAATTGTCAGAATGCACTTTACTCAAAATGTTAATAAGCAGTTTCCTCCTTCTGTTGTTTCAGCTACAAAAATATAGTTATGCCTGAACTTATCTTGAATAAGGAACAAAATATGTGACCTGTTTTTATTAAGCATGAAGGCATTACTCAACAATGCCAGAGATATAAGGTAAAACTAATTCTGATAAGGCCCATTGCTTCAGAAAAATACAACTGCAATTGTCTAGGAATTTTCATCTGGAAGTTTCACTCACACACTTGAATCACCTTCTCAGAAAGGAGGGCTTACATTTATTAAAATAATTATGCATAACAGGAGCAATGATTAATAACATCCCTTAATCTATATATTATAATATGAACTTCAGTAAGGTTTACTTGTAAAAATAAAGGTCTCCCCAAGGAGAGGTAATGCCACATATTATTCAGCATCTTAGCACTTTGTGAAAACTTAATTTAGATTACTTTTTTAAAATTTATTTTATTTTACATTTGTTGACCGGGCTAGTCTAACTGGATACATGTCCATTTTCAGTAGAGGCCCGGGGAGATAAGCCCCATGCAAAAAATAGCAAAAAACATTTTTACATACAATGTTATTACAGGTTAATACAGAAATTATCATAGAGGTCTAAATACCTCCCATTTTAAAATTTGGGTACAATACTAAAATAGGTCTAATAATATACTATAGTCTGGGAGAAATAGGTCTGGGATAAGAGGAAATAAAACCTTTATATTTACAAAGAACATTAGAAGTTAGGCTGGAAAAAATCAAAGAGGACAGAAATACATCACAGTGCCAAAGGCAGGTACAGTGGAAAAATTACAGAGAGGGCAGAAATACTTTGCAGTGCAGTAGGCAGGTACAGTTCAGATTACAGGTAGAATACAGAAAGTCAAAATAAAAGAGGCATAAGTGTGTCTTTTATATAAATAAAAGAGTTTTCACACTATGAGTAAGCTTAGGGGATGAAAAGAAGGGTAAGGAATAGCAAAAAGGTAAAGTGGCAAGAAGGAAGGTAGAGCTAGTTATAGGGAAGTAGTGGGTAGGCAGTACCTGTTATGAGTAGAAAAAGTAGAAAACTGATCAGTCAGGTTTAGTACAGGGGCATAGCCAGTGTGTTCTTAGGAAAAGTTTCAGTTTGTTTTTGAAAAGAGACGTGGAGGAAACTGAGGAAAGTTCACTGGGGAGAAGGTTCCAGGATTTTCCAACAGTGTTCCTGAAAAGAGAGTCCCCAGTCTTGTTATTAGATTTAGAGGTGTTTACAAGAAGTTTGTGTGATGAGCACAAGGATTTCAGATTCTTATAGGGATAGATGAGGTTAGCTAATATGGGAGTACTGGAAGGTTGGTAAAGAGTCTTATGGGCAATGGTTAGTTGGTGTAATTTAAGCAGATTCTAAATTTCTAGCCATCCAAGCTGCTTAAGATTATAGCAGTGGTGGGTTCTGAATGGGTTGCCAGTAGCAAACCTGGCAATGTTATTGTAGGAGATTTCCAGTTTGGTGAGGTTATTTTTAGATAAATTAGTGAATATGTGTGAGGCATAGAGGAGTGTAGAGATTAGATGGGTATAAGCAATAGTTTTTCTGACTGTTGGTGAAAGGAACGGTTTGATTCTGTAGAGAGAGCCTAGCTTTTTATTAACGTTTTTTATAGTATTGTTGATATGGGTGTCAAAGTTAAGATTGTTGTCTATGGTAATACCAAGTAGTTTAGTAGTTGGGTCAGGTAATATGGGAGTACCATTTGTGGATATAACTGAGAAATCTATTGGGATGGTCTTACGAGAAGGATTGAAAAGGAGGAATTTCATTTTTTTGGGGTTCAACAGAAGGCAGTGTTGTGTAAACCATTGTTCTACTCTATTAAATACTTCTTGGGTAAGGGAGTGAAGTTTAGAAGTGGATGTGGCTGTACATATAAGTGTAGAATCATCGGCGTACTGAACACATGTAGCTTGGGGGATTGCTAGATGAAGGTCATTGATAAATATGGAGAAAAGAAGAGGACCTAATATGGACCCTTGAGGGACGCCAATGTTAATGGGCAGGTGGGTAGATAGAGTGTTGTGTCAAAGTACTGCCTGTTGTCTGTTATCTAAATAGGATTGGAACCATTTAATAGTGAGTGTATCTAGTGAGAGGGATTTGAGGATATTTATAAGTATTTGGTGATTAACCATATCAAATGCCTTGGACAGATCGATAAATAGTGCTGAGGAAAGCATATTGGCATTTCGGTTTTTGTTAATACAGTCAGTAAAGGAAAGGAGGGCAGTAGTAGTGCTGTGGGATGGTCTGAAACCATGTTGACAGCTGGAAAGTAAGTTATTTTGGATTAGGTGGTCTAGCAGTTGCTTATGGATGCATTTTTCCATTAGTTTTGCCAAAGGTGAAAGTAGGGTGATGGGACGGTAGTTGGAGAATTCAGTAGAGTTTCCACCTTTATGAAGGGGGATAATATGGGAGACTTTCCAGATGCTTGGGATGTGTCCTTCACTAATGGTTTTGTTAATCAGAATGGAAATGGGATAGGCGATGGATTTGGCTGATTTCTGTAGATATTCAGCTGATAATTGATCTGCTGAAGGAGAGCAAGGTTTAAGTTTTTGGATAAGGGAAAGAATATATGTTGTAGGGACAGGTTGGAAGAGAAATGGAGGGGGTGGAGTTGTGTTAGAGTTAGATAAAGTGAAATGATTAGGTGATAGGTGACTGGCAAGTGTTTGAATGGCCTCAGAGAAAAAGGTATTAAAGGCATTGGCAGTGTGCTTTGGGTTCTCCTGGTCTGTGCCTTGTGGGTTAGGTGTAATGGATTGACCTGGGTGTAGTAGTTGGTTAATACTTGCCCAGAATTTTTGTGGGTTATTATGTTTAGTTTGCTGGAACTGTAAGTAGTAGTTTCTTTTATCAGACAGTATAGCTTTTTTAGTTTAATTTCTCAGTTGTCTAAAGTTTTGATGGTCAGCAGAGTTTTTAGTCATACGCCATTTGGCCCAGTATTTATTTCTGAGGTGGATTTTTTGTTTGGTTTCTTTTGACAGCCATGGGGCAGATTTAGTTTTGATTGTAATAGAGCGGTTTGGTGCATGGTTATCTAGGATGGTGAGGAATTTGGAATTAAAGTATTTAACAGCTTCCTCCAATGGGAGGTGTCTTAAGGGAGACCAATTGCATGATGTTAGTTCACTTTGGAAGAGATTAGGGTTAAAGTTTTTCTTGGATCTAATAGATTTGACAGTGGCTGGAATGGAGGCATTGGTTTTATGCCTGATAATGTAGGTAAGTGAGTGGTCACTAATATCATCAGGGAGGGTTCCAGATCCATATGTGTGGCAATGGTTATTTATGAGAATCCAATCCAAGGTACTTTCTTTCTTATTGGGCTTGTTTACCCTGGTAGGGGAGGTAATGATTTGAGAGAAACCAAACAGGTTAATGAGGGTGGTAGGGTGGCTGCTGCAACAGCAGTTCCAATCTGTGTTAAAATCACCTAGGATAATGGTTTCTTGGGGCAGGTTTAGTGATAGCCAGCAGAGAATATCTTCTATGGTGGCATTGGTATTGCCATGAGGTAGATAGATACAGATAATATAGATGGATTTGAAAGTGTTGAGTTGAAGTTTGGAAATAAGAATTTCAGCAGTGGAATCTACAGGTGGTTTAAGATCATATGTGGTGATCTGTAGACCTGATTTAAATAGGATAGCAATTCCCCCACCCTTTTTTGCTATACGGTCAGATCTATATATATTATATCTGGGTGGGGTGATTTCATTGTCTTTAGTTACAGGCTTTAACCAGGTTTCTGTTAAGCAGAGAATGTCAAAAGAGTAGACTTCTAAGAGAGCATGGAGTTGTGAGACTTTATTATTGATGCTACGTATGTTGAGGTGGGCTATGAAGAGAGAGTTTGTTGGCTGAGTAAGGGAATGTGTGTTGAATTGATTGGGATTGTGGAGTTGTGTGGTAGGAAGTGTCATTGGGCAAGATTTGGGTGTATGTCACCATCTTTTAATGAGAGGAGTTGTATAAGAGAGCCTAGAGTTGGGACTCTTCTGTATAGATGTGGAGATTTTCTGGGATTATGATTGTAGCACCTAATGTGGACTGTTCTATGAAATCTTGACAGTAGATAGCTGGGTGTAGATGTTATGTTTACATGTTTTGTGAGAGCTGATAGGTAAGAAGAGGTAATTAGCTTATTGGGGTTATGAAGGTTTGGATATAATGAGTGTTCATAGGAGGTAAGTATGTAGGCTAAAAGTAATGGTGGTAGAATAAGTAGTAGAAGTAACAGGTGAAAGTGTAAATGTGTTTGGATTGATGGTTTATACATTTGGATGGATTATTAGTTAGGTGTCTTGTTGTAGGTATGGGTGTATGGTAGTTGTTGATAGGGAAGAGCAAAAAACAGAAGGGTGTGGTTAGCAGAGAATAGTGAGTGGTTAGAGAAGGATGATAGGGGTGTGTGGCCAATGGTAAGGTAGCCTGAGAGTAGTGGGAGGAGGAAAGGGTGTGAGTAAATAGTATAAGAGTAGGACCCCTGGGGGTGGGTGGGAATTGGGGGTAGGGAGAGGAGCGGAGTGAGCCCGCAGGGCGAACGGAGCGGGCTGGCACAGATAGTAAAGCGGCTTGACAAGAAACAATCAGCAGAGCTGGATACTGAAGGTAAATTAGATAAGTCAGGAGTAGGTAAGAGCAGAGATAAGTAAGGCGTCTGTGATGGAATAGGTGGTTGTAGACAGTTGTACTAAAGGGTGAGGAGAGAGTATTAAGAGGAGGTCTGGGAGATCAGAATTGTTAAGGTAAGGAAACAAGATAACAGATGGTAATCAAGAGGTGAAGGCTGGGTTAAGGGTGCCACCTAGTGGCCGGGTCTTCTATTGCAGGTGAGTTTGAGAGGGAGTTAGCTGGTTGTAGAACTGGGAGGGGGTGACTGCAAGTAACAGGGGTTACTGTGAAGGTTAGGAGGTAAGTGGGTAATAGTATTGTTAAGAGAGGGAGGTAGAGACTGCTGGCTGTACTGGCTTAAAGCATGCGTTTGATCCCCTAAAGGTTTTAGTACAATGATTTACAATGTTACTGGCAGGATATAGAGACCAATAACATACTTTCTTGTTATCTTGAGACAGGATGCAGGGAATTTAGGCTGTGAGATGCCACTGCTGGGACTCAGATAGGGTTCTTTCCACAAGGTAGGTTGGTTTTAATAGACTAGTGCAGGAATAGAGCAGGAAGAGTATGGTACTGAGAGGAGAGAGAAGAGACAAAGTGGTGTGGAGAAAAATGAGTTAGCACATGTTAAGGTAGGACTGATACTATTTCACAATAGTTAACATAAAAACATAAAATATATAGTGAGCATGTAAACATTCCCTTAAGAGTAGCAGCAATAGATATTACATTTAAACCAACAGTTCAGCAAATTAATACTGTAGCAGGACACTGTTTTCAGGCTCAGTAGGACTATCATCCACATTTAAGATATAAGCTATAAACATACCCTATTCATTAATAGCAGCCATTAAAACCAGCAGTTCTAAGCAGTTCTTGCAAATGTAACAATCAATAACGGGGTATTATCAATGAGTGAACCTTTCAGATTCCTTTCATGATATCAAACCATAACAGCAAATGCAGTAAAAGCTGTAGAGATATCTCAGTTTTTCTTCTTTTCTGTACTGACATATCTATGCAGTAACATCAGCATAAATATGTGAGTGCAAAAAAGAAGCAAAAATCAAACTTGAGAGCTATATGAATGAGCACGTTATATCTGTTGTAAATGAATTTTGAACAATTACATCTTTCACAAAATTAATAAGGCAGTTAGATATGGCAGCAGATGTAAATGCACTTCCCATAATTATGTGAAATTAAGATGAAATAAATAATAGTATTATTACAATTGTATTGCTTATGATAATTTTTAAATATTCCAGTCAAACAATAATCAAAAGTATAGTACCAGATTCCAAAATAATTTGTTTGTAGCATGGTGTGCTCCAAGCAGACTTCTATAATGGATATGATTGCTGTTCCAAAGGAAGATTTTATGGCTTCCATATACTGAATAAGCAAATTAGAAAGTATTCAAGTTTTTCTGGGTGGATCTAGTTCCTATATCTGATTTAAAATAATCATTGAAGTCCTGTCACCACCCAAGAAGCAAGTTTAAATTTGTGGTCTACACCAAAGTATACAAGCATATCCTATATAGGTTCATAGGTTCATAGGTTGGTACTAGGCTATTGGCCCTAGGGCCTATATAAGCCTAGTCAAAGGTACCCTGGCTTTCGCCACCCAATAAAATTATTTTCCTGTGCCACTGTCGAGCAGAGCCACAGAAGTGATCCCCGGGGTGAAATTCCTATCTCCCATCCAATCATCAAGATTTTTCTTGAAGAGTGCTAATGAGGAGCCTTGTTTGATATAGATAGGTAGTTTGTTCCAGAGTATGGGAAGTCTCTGGGACAGGAATCTATCCCTCCAGCATGTTCTGTTTATTGTGGTGACGAGGTTTAGGTCCCTAGAGCGTGTAGCTCGTAGGGATTGGGATTTCTTTAAGTGGAGCATGTCTAAAAGCTCTGGGTTTGACATAGCTTTGTGTGTTAGGCAGAGATCGCCTCTGAGTAGGCAATATGCAATGGAGTAAAGCTGCAGATTTTTGAGACAGTCTGCATAGGGCATCTCTTTGAGGCTGGTAATCCTCTTTGTGAGGTATTTCTGTGGCTTTTCCAGTTGTTGTAGATGTCTTGTGAGGTACATACCAAAAGGGGCATTGTACTCTATAATGGGTCTAATGAGTGA